>NC_047661.1:119632032-119932032 GCF_011762505.2 Arvicanthis niloticus
ATTTTTAAGGCAATTTTAATTCTTTTTTAAACTCCATGAGAAGCATGCTCTGTACAATGCCAGTTTGAGTCAGAGCTGAGACCAATGCTGTCCTTTTCTCTCATAGGAAACATGATTACTTTATTTTTATCTTTGTGTTTATTCATGTGTAAGTATGCAGGCCACACATGAGTGTGAAAGTCAGAGCACAACTTTGATGTGGATCCTTGTCTTCCACCTTGCTTGAGAAAGATGAGGTCTCTTTGCTGCTTTGTGGCTTTGTATGCCAGGCTAGTTGGCCCCCACACCCCTGTCTTGTTCCCTGGTTTTTTGCAGGGGCACTTGAATTACAGACCAGTGTGAGTTATGGCATCTGGTTTTTACACTGTAGTTTCTGAGATCCAAACTCAGGTCATTGGACTTGTACAGTAAACATTTACCCACTGAGCCATGTCCCTAGACTGCAAACAGGATTCTTCTGAGGCAAAAGACTAAAGACATGTTGTAAAATGAAATGCATGTTTTGTTTCTATTAAATTATGTCCCATGTGTCTGAAATGAATATCGCTGCATCTGAGCTGCTTCTGTCTCTGTTTTGTATTTTATTTTTGTCATTTAAAAAAAGCATACATTTCTTCAGATTAGGGAATGTCTACATTTTTCCCTCCTTAGAAGGCTTCCTGATAGTTTGTTCCTTAGCTAATGTATTGTCAATGTCTGGGAGTAAAGGTGATGTATGAGTGTGGTGGATTTGGGGAAAGGATCTGTTAAGATGGACTGGAGCAGAAGTGAGTTAGAGCAGAGTACACAGGTCAGGCTCTGGGGAAGTGATGTACTGGCTTTCTTCAGGAACATTGGCTCCTTCTTGTTATTCACAAACATCACTGTCGCAGACAGGATCTCTGGGATGAACATCTGAGGAGTCCTTACATAACACACTGGGGTGACAATCTAGACAGAGATTAATTGAAAAAGTAAGGCAGATAGATGAGATTTATTCAGACAAGACATTCCTGTTAGTGTTCAAATACCCAAAGAGGAAGTAGCGTTCTGAAATCACAACCTGCACTTTCATCACAGGGAAAGCTCTGTAGAACCCAATCCTAGATTGATAAAGTGCCAGTAAATAAGGGACCCTGATCACGGTCCAGAGTCTGAGATTGACTTGTGTGGTTGCGGCTAAGAGCTGAAAGTCAATGATAATAATTGAGTCAGTTTATCTTAAAGATTGGGGGTGATCAACCTAAAAGACAAAGGGAGTTGTGGTCTTCATTGATCAAGCAGATATTGGAATGTGAGGACAGGGCTCTGTGTAGATCCTGCATGAGTCACCTCCAGGAGAAAAATCTCATCTGGACATACAAACATCCAGAGGGTAAGGACATGGAAAAGGAAACTTTCAGTTAATAAGGTAGAGTTAGCATTCCATGAGGAGTGACTATGAGATAGATGAGCTAGGAAAACAGAGTGAGCCTTGGCAGTGGTTCTTGGCCATGATCACTGATCAGGAAGCAGCTGGAGTCTTTATGTCACCAGCACAGGCTCTGAAACCTCGCCTGGATCAGTTCCATCCTCATGACTTCATGAGCAATGCTGATAGCACTATCCAAGGGACTTGTGGTACCACTGGAATGACCTCCTTGGTCTTACACAGAGTTGTGCATCCTTGGAGCACAGCCAGCCTGTAAGCAGAAGTGTCAAGGTGTAGGTCTTGAGTACATCTCGTTGTACCAAAGTTTGTATCATTCCCCTGGAAATCTTTGAATATTGGCTGATATTTTATGGTTCCAGGTAGTACTGGTAAATAGTGAACATGTTGAGTATTTGAAGTAGGAGTCTTACAAGTCCATCTTGTATGAAAGTTGAAGACACTCTTGTAAATTACAATGGTCACTCTATATTTCTACATATCTCTCATGCTGAATGAAATGAGGCTTACATTTGATATTTTACCAGTAGTGGAAAATAAAACTCTTCCTGATATACTAGTACCAAAACCAATACCTCAAGGAAATTGGAACAAACTGACTAATTTCTGAAACAAAAGAGCCTTGTGTTAAAATATTAGAGGATGTGGCGCTGGCCTCAGAGATGGTGGATTTCTTGGTGAATAGTCACTTCTTGAGTATTTGGTATTCTGTGCTCCACCAGCTCCTTCAGAAAGAGAAGAAGCAAAATTATGTTCAATGAATACAGCCCACAATTGAAAGAATGTAAGACATGGCATTGAGAATCAGAAAATAATGTCAATGATAGCTAATGTTGATTGAGCAGTTCTTATGTGCTAAGGGTATATTGTGGATTGACTGAGAATGGTCCCATAGGCTCATATATTTAAATGGTTAGTGGCCAGTTAGTAGAACTGCTTGAGAAGGATTAGGAGGCATGGCCTTGTTAGGGTAGATGTTGTCATGTTGGAGGAGGCGTGTCACTGGGAGTGGGCTTCAGGGTTTCAAAAGCCCATGACAGGCCCAGCCTCTTTTTCTGAAGCCTATGTATCAGCTCTCAGTTATTGCTTCAGTGCCATCCCTGTCTGCTTCCTACCATGATGATCATGGATTAAACTTTGAAAACTGTAAGCAAAGCTCCAATTAAATGCTTTTCTTTTTATTGGAGTTGCCTTGGTTATGGTGTCTCTTCACAGCTACAGAAAGTAACTAAGACAGCATGCTACTATGTTCCTGCTTATACAACCCAATTTCATTACTCATAGCCATCTTTCAGGTGCCTGCTAACATGTCTCCGTAATTCTCAGCTGAGTAAAATCAGTTCTTAGAGGGAAATTGCCTATGACTTCTGTCTTAGTCACCGTTACATTGCTTTTAAGAGACACCATGACCAAGGCCAACTCTTATACTATAAAGCATTTAATTGGGAGCTTGCTTACAGTTTCAGAGGGTTAATCCTTTATTGTCAAGATATGGAATGTGGCAGCAAGCATAGCACTAAAGGGAGAGAGAGAGAGAGAGAGAGAGAGAGAGAGAGAGAGAGAGAGAGAGAGAGAGAGAGAGAGAGAATGTAAGCACATTTTTAGCCTGGCATGAAATTATACCTCAAAGCCCACTCCTAGTGACACACTTTCTCCAAAAAGCCACACCTCCTAATCCTTCTAGTCCTTTCTCAAACAGTGCCACTCCCTGATGACTAATGATTCAAACATATGGGCCTATTAGGGTCATTCTTTTTCAAACCTCCATAGCTTCTCAGCTAGTAAGTTACTGAGCCTTCTGATTGTGAGTTTTTCTAGTCCTGAGCCCAAATTCTTTACTTTGAATAGTTAGGATATGAGAGGATCATCCCACTGAAGTATACAAGTATGGGAAATGTGGAGCTAGTGAAAAATATTGAAAACTAAATTTAAAACCTTTCAACAGTATAATGATGAATGTCCATCATATGCTACCACTATCCCCACCTTAAGATACAAGCCATACCAACTAATAGGTGGACCTTGATTTTCATGGTTTCTGTCTGCTTTCCTACTATGAAGCAAGGGTAATAATGAGAAAGGTAGGTATGTTTCCCTGTGCTTTCTTTACTTACAGATTTTATCCTAAAGCAATGTACTATAATCTACTACTTTCTAAGATGGAGAGAAGGAATCGAGGAAAGACAGAATCTTAAGTCTTCTCCTGTGGGAATGCATTGGCACTGGTGAAGCTTGCTCCAGAGATTTCTAGGACTTTCTCAGGATGGTTGGGAAGATGTGAGTGATTTTGCCTCCACATTTTCAGGGAACAAGTCCTCAAAACAGATTTTAAATTATCCAGCCTTTCTTGTAACTGGATGTAGAATTGATCTTGCTCTCTCCTCCGCACTGTGATAGTCAGACAGCTAATTTTCTTTGATTCGGTTTTCCTGGCATTTGGAAAACATCCCTCAAGAAGTTTCTGAAATCATCATCTTTGCTTGGTGCCTCATAGCAGCTGCTTGCCTGGTGGCTTCTGGTGGCTCTGTGAAATGTGTGGGCAGAGGACCAGAAGGACTGAGGAGGGAATAGAGTAGCTGGAATAGCAATCGCCTGCACGATGCCTGCAGCTGATGCTGGAGCATCTTCTTAAAACATGCTGATGGATATTTTAAGACCACAGGTGTGTTTTCCCCTGAAATTTAAAGGAGTGGGGCAGGGACATTTCATGGATCTCTTTCACAGAGTAGCTGCTGGTGGCTTCTTTCTTAGCTTGGTCCTTGTAAGTTCTTTGCAGGTACAGGCTAGATGATCTGGGCTTAATTTCATGAGCATCTGGGATGGATCCCGTAGGATCTCAAGAAAAAGCTTTGAAAGAAAGAAATGTTTGTTCACTAGTGGCTGAACAAGGGGTGCACTGACTTTTACTTATGTCTGTGAAAATCACATACTTCCTTGGTTTAGTTCTGAGGTAGACTATGATGCTTCATACATACATAGACTCAAAACCACTTTTAGAATTGAAAGGAAAGAGTTTCCTATGGCCAGACTGTCCCTCTATTCATGAGAGTCTGAGATGGCACCCATGAGGTCGTATTTAATGAAACAGAATATGCATGTTAAAGAGAACTACCCCCCACCCCAAAGTGGTCCCAAGTTCTTTAGTCAAACATCACTCAATGTTCTTTTTTGAGCACTTATCCCCAAATATGTTTATGTGTTCTTATAAATTATATATGTACTCTTGCATGCATATGCTGATACATAACAGAATATGTATAAGTAGTTCAACTGTCAGGAACAAACTAAGATAAAATATTTTAAATAATAACATAAGGTTTTCTTTCTTCTCACACAAATTATTATTATAATCAGGATTTGTTCTCATTTGCATTTTTTATCATCTTGCTTTAATACTTTGTGATACAACATCTGGTTCTACCTTCCTATTTTAAATTTTAGTTTAAATTGGAGTTATAAAAAGAATACTTTATCAAAGTATAGGTATGCATCAATGACTTGTCTTATTGCTCTGACAAAATATCTCAACAAAACTAGCTTAAGGAATTTGTCTCAGAGTTTGAAGTGAAGTCTATCATAGCAGGGAAGATGTGGTGGTGGGAGTGGGAGATGAACACTCGGGTCACTCTGAATCCATAGCCAGGAAGCAGAGAATAACCACTATTATCTCTCTGTTCTTTCTCCTTTTGATTTAGGCCAAGCCTCCAGCTGATGGAATTCTGTTATGCAAAATTTTGTGTGTCTTCTTACCTAAATTAAAAGAATCTAAACAGCCCGTCAAAGGCATGCCTGGAAGTTTATCTCATAGGTGACTCTAGATCTTACCCAGTTGACAATCAACATTGGCAATCACACAGTACAAACAAAAAAAAAATCCTGGTGGCTGCATGTACTATTTGTGGTCTCTAGATTTTAATTTGTCCCTATCGTTAGAAAGACTTTTGTGCTGTTACTAATATGCAAATATTCACCTCCTGGTGTCAGTTGTCTTATAAACTAATTAGGATCTATACATTCTTACATTTTTTAAGCACATGAATTTAAACTCCTCTGAGAATTTTGATCTGCAGCATTGAAACAAGTTATAATATTCTGTTTTCAAGTTGTTAAGAAGTGTGAGGAGATGGTAGCTTTTTATAGGTGGCAAACATATCATTTTCTGTGGTAAAATTATATTACAATGGAAATGATTCTTAGGATCAGTTCTTAAGGCTCTTTCCCAAGTCTCCGTTTTTTTTAAAAAAATACCATGTTTTTCATCCACAACTGAAATAATAAGTGAAACCTTAAAGACCAAGTTAAGTATATTTTGTTCTAGAAAAAGGTGCAGATTTATACTTCTTACCTTTATAAAAGGAAGAACACTGACTTACACTAAAATGTCATAAGATTTTTACATTTTTTTTGTTCATGGTACAAACAGCTAACCTCTGTATGGTATAAAAGATGCATGCTGGTCCTTCGTATCTCATTATCAAGAGTTATAAATAGTTTACTACATTTTAAAGGTTTTGTGCTTGACATGATTGTTGTTAGTGCTACAAGACTTAGACACTTTGGCTTCTGAATAATGCCAGTAAAAAGGCATTTTGGGACATAAATGTCTAACACTTTTCATCCATTTGTGAGATAGTTTACTTTCTGCCTGGTAAAATAACACACCCATATTCTTAAGAAATCCTAACCAGACTGCTTAGCATCACAACAAAACATCAGTTGGATGATCTGAGAGGACGTCCATCAACGTTCCTCCTACAGTGTCTACTTCCTGTTCTTAGGTCATTTCCTATACCTTATGCAGCATATGACTATTTGCAAGTCAGACTAAGGATATCTTAGTAGATCAAGTAATATAGGACCTTTTCATTTTTGTAAAGAAAAGATACACCAGTATAAAAGACTTAATAAATTTCCTTTGCTACTCAATTGTATCATTTTTTGTATTCAAGATTTGAAGCTACTTACATGGCATTGATTCCTGTCATAATTTGAGCCACACTGGCTGATGGAAGTACTGGGAATAATTATGTCACTCAAGGCTAATTAATTCAGCCTTTTTAACGACTAGGTTTTTATAGGAGAAGAACACAAGGGAAGTAAATAGTCTTGACACTTAATGGCAGTAGGAGCCTATTGGAATTTAGAGGCACAAATGATAACATTCAAACCTTGTAAGTTAGGAGAATAACACACACACATTCCGAGATTTTCTCACCATAACCAAGATATGGTCAAGTTTAACATGAGAGAAGACATGGCTTGCAACTGTAGGGAATATATTGGTGAAAATACATAGTGTCACTCCAAGAATAGGTGATTGATTACTGCCCCTGGATTGTGAATATAGCCTAGCATTCATTCTGGACTCTAATATTTAAGAGATAGGACAGTATTTGTAGCTTCCATTTCCAGTGAAGAAGACTGAGACAGATGTTCTGTTTAAATGGTCTCTAGTTGGGCTCCAATCCAGGTGAATGATAAAATCATTATTTTCAGGCTCCATAAATCTTTTTATAAAAGTTCCTCAGAATTGTGAGCTTTCTTTCTCTTATTTTGTCTTGAGTCTGGCACCAGGAGTAGATTCTCTCTTATACACTCAGTTGTTTTAATTTTTAACCTGGCGTTGTATCACCTTAATGCTTCCATCTATTTCCATCCTGTTGTCATGCCTGCCATTTCCTGGGGCATGCGACTTGGACAACATGAGAAATTGTACCAGCATTTGACATTGTAGTCATGTTCACCACCATGAACACTCACATTTGGGTCATGCAATTAGATGATGGCCCCTTTAAATCTGACATGTAGAGGAACATGATGGACGTCTAATAATACAATATTCTAGAACATTGTCTTTTGATGTCAGTTTGTTCTTCTCTAGAAAAAAAAAATGTGTTCTTAATTACCAAGTATGTGTGTAAATATATGTACACATATATAACATATATGTGTACATATATATTTATTTATCATGAATTCTGAGTACAACACCAGCTTATGTTATATGCCATGAGATCACAAATACCACATGCAAAATAGTTTGTACTCCATTTATATTAAATCTCATGCTGATGGGTGGAAACTCTTTAGAGGGCCCCACTCACCATGCTTGATGGGTTCATTGCCCATAAATATTTTTATATGATTTAGATGATGAAGGACTAAGGAAAGAATTTTACCCTCAAATCCGTCCAAACTTTTCTTTTAGATGGATGTAATTCATAGGTGCAAGTGGGTGATAGAAAGAAAGAATACATTAGCAGTTACTTACTACTTTCTATGGAACATAAATACATCATTCTGATTATTATGGACTTCTTTCAATTAAAAAGAGTCCATGATTCATTGAAATAAATTATGTAAAAATCCTGATGGACAACATCAGTGAAAATTCAGTCATAGAACTTTAAATAAATAATATTAAGTAAACAGTCAAGACTTTTAAATATGTTGGCATAGTTCATGAAGAGGGATAATGGGTGTTTATTACATTATATGGACAGTCTGGTTATTCAGAAAACTCAAGTATAAAAATTAGACTCTAGAATTATATAGAATGAGGGAAACATCTTACTCACAAGGAGGAAATGAGGTTCCAGAAGGTGCACAGTACACTTTGTGGTGAGTGCACATACTCTGCAGAACCTTGCCTGGATCACTCTGCATAAAATGTCAATTTATTGAAACACTGGGGATATTCTTCCAGCAGACATTGAGGAATCATGGATAAAGAAAAGAGGTGGGAAGAAGTCTGACAATTTTATATATTTACTAAAAAAGAATAGAAACTTATCTTCATGATGTTGATTTTGAAGCTATGAATGTGTTAAATATTGCTGGATGTTGTATTTAATAGGAAAATTGATTGTGTACTGTGTTCTTTTGTTTTCCTTTTTTAGTCGTGTGTGTGTGTGTGTGTGTGTTGGGGGTGGGAATGTGGCCACACACATCCCATGATGCATTGCTTTAACTGTTGCTGCTCCCATTCCGCTCTTCTCCAGACAGGGTCTCTCCTATTGTGTACGTCAGGTCAGCTGGCCTGCAAGCTTCAGGGACTTCTCCTATTTCCATGTTCCATCTTGCTATAGAAGCCCTGGGATAAAAGACACATGTCTGGTTTCACACGGGTTCTGGGTATTTGAGTTCAGATTCTCATCTTTGAGTAGCAAATGACTACACACTGAGCAACCTCTCCAGTCCTCAATCTTTTTGTAATGTCTTGGGAAGTGTTAAATAATAGTAATCTATGCTCATTGAGTACTTACTTTGACATAAGCATTGACTGAAAGCTTTAAAAAGTGCATTGTATCATAAAATCCTCAGAACCTCATCATCCAACATGACCGTGACCATTCCCATTTCACAGACAGAGACTTTGGCTGAAAACAAACACACAAAAAAAACAAAAATAAAACAAAACTTTGCCCAAGGTACAGAAATCAACTCAGCTTCAGCATTCATGTTTAATCACAGTACCACACCTCCCTAATTAAAATAAATAAGCATTGCTTCTTAAAATAAATATCTCAGTTGTCTGAAATTTTACTTGTATGAATTCCCGATGATGTGGTATAAATGAGACATTTATGCATATATTAAAATAGCTTTAATTACAACCCGGCTCCAATTATGTTACCTAGTAAAGTCTTTACTGAGATTTTCTTTGGTGATAGATAAGAATGTTTTACAATTAAATCGTGGAATATTTTCTGTAGGCGGAGGTTTACACGTAGCGTGGTGCCTGACAACTATTTGTCAGGACTCTTAGGGACACATAACATCTATCCTAGAACTTTAGATTTAGAAGGATCGTTACGACTTGTTTTTGTTATTCTTTTACTTCACAAAAACATTTTTTGAAAAACAGACAGTACAAAGGTAAACTTTGCTTTGCTCCTGTCAGTATTATCTAATTTTTAATTAGGGGAGCCTGACTTAATGAGGTTTTCCTAAGTAGGGTGGAAAAGTCTTGGATGACTAGCTTAAAGTAAGTGATGGCTTTTTTTTTTTCCTTTTTAAGCAAGTTAATCATTTGTTGCTTTCTTAATTGATCAGTCCAGCAACTCTGCCAGAGCTGGGTAATTAGGCACTTGCTACAGACACTATGCAACTCTGACATGAGAGATGAGAAAGGAGAACCAGTTTAAATGGGATTAAATAAGGTACTGTGGTTCCTCATCCACACCCAGGCAGACTGGAGGAGCAAGGTTGTCATAGTAACCAGGGTGTGAGCTTCACCTATGAGGGGGCATGACCTACAAGGGAGGGGACTTAACAAGCACTCCTTGTTCACATAGTGCCATCACTTTGGTAAAGTTGGTGCTAGCACTAACTGACCACATAATTGTATCTCTCCAGAACCTCTTTCCACAGCTGTGGGACCGTTGGAAACCATGAAAAGTCAGGCTAATGGCAGCATTTTTTAAAAAGATCTTTGTCAACATGTGATTTTAAGATGATGAAGGGAAACACACTGTACAGCACGGTAGATGGTCTAATAGTTCCAGAACTAGTAAGAACTAGTTTCAGAATTAATAAGTTTGGTGGAATTCTTCAACAGTGAAGCTAGCTCTAGCAAAAAAAAAAAAAAAAGAACAATGTCAATGAAGAAGTTGATTAGATTATAATTATGTCACTCCATTAGTTACCTTCCTTAACTGTAATAAAAAGTATCTCTAGAAAGTGCACATATCCTATCTTGATTTTCTGTATGTCTATGAAGTACCTACCACTTTAAAAGCAATACATGCTGAGGACATACAGTTCAGTGATAGAGGATCTGCCCAGAGTGTACAAGCTGCTAGGTTCTGTCCCTGGATCATAAAGGGAAAACAAAAGGGAATAGCTTTAAGTGAGCCTGGTTTAGCAGCTTGGAGACTTTATTTCACACAGACAAAGGCCAGGCTAGTCCTCACCCTTCCACACACATGCTCCCATAACCCACTTCTTTTAATGAGTGATGAATTACCTCCCTTGCTTCCCTGAACTCCAGCCTTTTTCCAAAGGGCTACATGGAGACGTGCATCGATGTGGAACAACTTGGTAAGATGAGACGGTCTGTTCAACCCATGTTATTAAAGAAATTGGTTCACCTTTTTGATTCTGTGTCATTGTAGTTTCAGCCATTCATTTGTTCAATAAGCAGTGTGGTATGTTCTGGGAAATAATGAATATTGATCATAAAATCGATCACTTATTAAGAAACAGACGAAGGGAAATTGTTTACCCAATCAATTGTAATTTTTGATTTGTTATTTATATTTTCCAATTTCTGCCACCCCTCCCTGAGGCTCTCCTGCTCTCAGAAGCACCAAGGCAAAGGAACAGAAACACTGGGTGAAATTTCTTGTGAAATACACAACTCACTGCATGCCTTATGGATCACCCTGGTGGAATAGCATATGATACAATAGAATGTGAATGAGAAATTAGACACAGACTTCTACATCTGTGTAGAAGTTAATATAGTAATAGGGTCAGCTAAAAAGAGTGTGTGCTTACTGTTCAAAATGTGTAAGTTAGTCGAGTGGCACTTTGCAAACAAAATGGTAGCACATAATGTATATGTACAGGGAGTCCATCGGGAAAAAGAGGCTTACTCAAGAACAGCTCTTTCTTCTTCTTCTTCTTCTTCTTCTTCTTCTTCTTCTTCTTCTTCTTCTTCTTCTTCTTCTTCTTCTTCTTCTTCTTCTTCTTCTTCTTCTTCTTCCTTCTTCCTTCTTCCTTCTTCCTTCTTCTTCTTTCTTCTTTCTTTTTTCTCCTCCTCTTCCTCCTCCTTCTCCTCCTCCTTTTTCTCCCTTCTTCTTTCTTTTTTCTCCTCCTCCTCCTCCTTCATTAAGGCTCTGGAACAATAGTAATGAAATCTCCCTCTTCATGATTTTCTAAAGCTACAACAATGAAAATTGGTTCTATAGAAGCAAGTTTACAGTGACTGAGTGGTGCATTTTACTGAGGAGGCACATGTGTATCTCTGATGATTCTGGGCAGTGGGATGGAATCTCTATGCTCCTGAGCAAGACACTGAACTGTGGAAACTTCTGAAGCAACACCATATCTTTCTAAACCATGGTAAACCTGGTCACTCTTCTAGTGTTTTTTTAAAAATCAAGAGTTGAGTTAAATGCCATATTTATATCTATCTATCTATCTATCTATCTATCTATCTATCTATCTATCCCTATACCTATATCTGAACCATACATATGTCATAGTATATATAGTTCTAGTTTGAGCTTAGTGCAAATAAATCTCCTTCCTGGTGAAGGTGTATCTAGTATTTTGCCCTTTTCACACAGGAATCTATGGTACAGAGGATACACTGCAACCCCAAGCAGCTAATTAAATTCCCAGGCACTCCTACCCTTACTTCATTTCAACTATGGCCTTGAATGGCCCTCTAGTTGGCTGAAGATACACAGAAATCCATCCATCCATCCATCCATCCTCTTTCTCCTCATTTTCTTCATAGCCTTCCTAGCAGAACCAAATTTTAAGTTTAGATATTTCAAATTATAAGAATGCTGGGATTCCATGTACAGTCACCTAAGCTAGACAATGATGTGGATGGCTGGAAGTGCATGCTGACAAGAACATGATATAGTTGTCTCCTTAAAGGTCTGTCAGAGACTGACAAATTCAGAGGATGATGCTCACAGCTAACCACTGATATGATCAAGGGTTTCCCAATGGAGAAGTTAGAGAAAAGACTGAAGGAACAGAAAGGGTTTGTGATCCCATGAGGAGAGCAACAATACCAATCAACCAGAGCTCCCAGGGTCTAAACCGCCAGCCTGGGAGCACATAGGAAAGGACCCATGCATGGCTCCAGCTGTATATGTAGGGGAGGATGACCTTGTCGGGCATAGGTGGGAGAGGAGATTCTTGGTCCCATAAAGGATGAACACGGGGGAGGGGGAATGTGAGGGTGGAGAGGGGGAGTGGGGGTGGGGGGTAGGTGAGGGCACAGCCTCATAGAAGCATGAGGAGAGGGGATGGGATAGGAGGTTTCTGGGTGGTGGGGGAAGTGGGGTAAGGGGATTAAATCGGAAATATAAATATAATACCCAATTAAAAAGAAGAATGCTGGGATTCCTCTGAAGAATTAAAAGCATTTTCAATTTTATTTTACCAGTTGTACATTCTTCTTGGATTGGCCTAAAGAATAGTTGGATATTATAAATGTAGCATATATATCATGTATGCCTATATTTAAATTTAAACCTTTTCGCTGTAAACTGTCTGTTCATTCCATTCAGATAACTCTTACTATGTCCAACTGCTTTCTGCTTTTACCACAAAAAGAAAATGTTAACATACAATGCAGTTTAAGCCTTATGAAGACAATGTTATCTACAAGATCATTTAGACCTTCTCTTCAAGATGATTTCTTTTAGTAGACAGCTCTGTGTCTTTGGTCTCTCTTTCCTGATTGTTTTTCTGCCATTCTTCTTGCCATTTAACCAGCCACTGTCTGGTGTATGCTCAGTAGCTTCATCATTACTGGCTCTCTCTGCTGTTTGCCTCTCATCCATGGTCTTTCTTTCATTCCAGCACTGGGTACCAGCCTATGATGGGTACCAGCCTATGATGGGTACCAGCCTATAATGGGTACCAGCCTATGATGGGTACCAGCCTATGATCACTGCCCCTTGCCTCTATGCTGCAAGCCAAAGACTTTCAGAAATGAATTTTAGTTGACAAATTATAACTGCACTAATTTATGGGGGACAATGTGTTGTTTTGATAAATGTTTACAATATGAAAGGATCAGATGAAGCTACTAAAGAAATTCTTCATCTTGGGTACTTTTTTGTAGTAAAAACATTTAAATATACTCCACCCATCTATAAAATGTATTACTGAGGCTTATTTCTCTTGCCTAACTGGAACACAGAATCTTTGGTCATGAACCCCATTTTTACCTGTTATCTTCGTGCCATGGCCTCTGATAAGCAGCCTTCTAGTAGCCTATCTTCATGAGCTTGATATTTATATTTATTGATTTTTAGTGTGTGTGTGTGTGTGTGTGTGTGTGTGTGTGTGTGTGTTGTGGGAGCTGTGAACATGGATGCACCAGGTTGAGATCTGAAATCATCCGAAATTGCACTTACACAATATTTAATGAGGCGGAGTCTCTATATCAAACCCAGAACTCATCAGTGTGCTTAGTCTCAATAGGCAGATTTCTCTGTGGATTCCCCAGCTCTGCTTTCTGAGACTGGCAGGAATTACAGTAAGGCTGCCATGTTCACCACATGTTTATGTGAGTTCTGGGGATCTGAACTCTAGTTCTCTTCATTATGATGTATTTGAAGCACTGATCCGTTTCCTCAGACCTTTGTTTAACATTTTTAGACTCCACATGTCAGTGAGATTGTGGGGTGTCTGTGAGATCATGGGGTGTCAGTGATATCGTGGGGTATCTGTGCTTTGGTGTCTGGCTTATTTCCCTTAGCACATTGTCATCTAGCATCACTCCACATTGCTTCAAGACATGGTTCCTTAGCACCACCTTTTATCTTAAGTCTGAATCACATTTGCATAGCTAGCACTATTTCTTCATCCATGCCTATGCTAATGGACTCCTTGTTGACTGATAACTACTAATATTGCATGTTTGAGCTGTTTACAGTAGTGCTGCAATAAACATAGGTACACTGATATTGAAGTTTGTGTCATAGTGATTTCAGTTTTCATTGGCAATAAACCCCCAAAATGGGACTCTTTTAGGACTGTTAATTCTTCTCTTTTGAGTTTTCAGAGAATTCCTAGCCTGGTTTAGCTAGGTTTTCATTTTTAAACTTCCCTTTAAGAACAAATTTTAGGAAAAGGTAACTGATACTTTACTGCTTAGAATAGAACTTGTGAAATAGGGACCTCATAATTTGCATTCATTTCACTCCCAATCTTCAGATGTCTATTTAACTTATGATCTCATGGATGCCTTTAGAAACAAATAATGATCATCTGTGGGACAATAGACCATGAGAGTAAGCCTGGTCCTTTGCTGAGCTAAAGGCTTGAAGCCCTGGAGACACTGAAGAGACATTAGGAGCTCTCAGCACCAGGTCCCTGTCACATAGTCACTACCCCACAGTCCCCAGATTTGTGGCCATCAGTCACATAAGGGCAACACCCCAAGCCCTTTCAAATGTAGATGAGGCATCTCTAACATCTCAAACGAAGACAATAGGAAAAGAGATGTGACCTATGGTCACATAGACTCAAGACAGAGATATCTATGCTAATGAGGTACCCAGAGGCCTGGAGATTCCCTTCAAAGACATTCCTCCCTGCAAAAGGTATTTAATCTCAGGCCTACCCCAGAAGTGGTGTATGGTTTTACACCCTCATTTTCTGCCATGACAATAAATGTTTTGGAACCACAGACTGTCTCTTTTCATCCCTGTCTTCCTTGTGTTAGTCCTTTCATTACTATTCATTAAAAATGTTCTCATATCTATTTGGGAAAAAATGCCAATGAAGTATCCTTGAGAAGAATCACTGACATGAGGGATGAACACCTCTCTTATAAATATGGCAGCTGAGCTATTTCCTGAGGTATAACATTCCTTTGAGGAGCTGAAGCTTTGGCCTTTCTTCATGTGGCCTTGGCCTTGGGAGGTCAGATACATGTGAGGATAATGGTATGGAAGGACTGTACTGTGTCATTCAATAAAGGACCAATGAGTTATACATTATTTTTATTACGTTATTTATTCATATCTTGATTGCAGCTTCCCCTCCCTCATCTCCCAGTTCTCCCTCACCTTTCTCCTCCCCCAATTTCCTCTCCCTCCCTTTCTCCACAGAGAAGGAGGATACCTCCCATAGATATCACCAAGCCTTTAGCATATCAAGTTGTAGTAAGATTAGGCACACCTTTGTCTATTGAGTCAGAGATAGTTCCTGCTCTCACTTTATAAGTTCTACATGAAAAACCAGCTGCACAACTGTTACATATGTCATGGCCTAGCTCCATCTGCTTTATACTCTGGTTGGCAGTTCAGTCTCCAGGAGCCCCTATTGGCCCAGGTTAGAAGATTCTATAGGTTTTCTTATGGTGCCCTTGACCCCTCTAGTTCCTTCAGTTCTTTCCCCACGCTCCCACAGGATTCCCCAAGTTCAACCTAATGCTTGTCTGTGGGCCTCTGCATCAGTTTCCATCAGTTTCTGGGTGAAGCCTCTCTGATGACATTTGTTCTAACTTTCTGTCTGCAAGTATAGCAGAATATCATTAAGAGTATCAGGTGTGGACCCCCTTTGATAGCATGGGTAGCAAGCTGGGTCAGTCAAATGGATGGAACTAGAAAAGATGATCCTGAATGACACAACACACACCCAGAAATACAAGCATGGCATGCACTCACTTACAAGTGGATATAAGTCATAAAGTACAGGATAACCATGCTACAAGACATAGAGCCAAAGAAGCTAAATTAAAAGGAGGACCCAATTGGGGATGCTTGAACTTCACTGAGAAGGGAAACTAGATTAGAGATTGAGGGTGTATGGAAGAAGGGGGCTGGGCAGAGGACATACGGATAGGAACAATACGAATGAGTTGTGGGAAGGACAGAGGGAATGAGTACTTTGAGAGACAACTGGATGGGGCAGAGGGGGGTTCTCTGGGACAAGTTATAAACCTAGAACAATGGAAACTCTCAGGAATCTATGAGGGTGAACCTAGCTAAGACTCCTAGCAATGGGGATGTGGAGCTTGAGCCAGCTGTCTCTTGTAACCAGAAAAGACTTCCAATGGAAGGATTGGAACACTAACCCTGCCACAAAAGCTTAGACCCACAGTTTTTCCTGCTTACAAGATGTACAGGGGTAAAAGGTAGAGCAGAATTTGAGGGAAGGGCCATCCAATAAGTTATACATTCTTTAAAAAAATAAATAAATGGAAGTAGAAGGCTAGGTACCTCTAGAGTTAGTTTAAGAAAATAATGCAAAGAAAACAAAGCAAAAAAAAAAAAAAAGCATGAACTGAAAAAAGCATGAACTGAATCTGTAGCAAGTATGGGTGAGAATGGTAAAAGGTGTTTGGTGGGATTTGAAGCTGTAGACTTACATCAATGAGCAGATGCAAAGGAAGCATTTATTTCTGTTTTCATAAAAAAAAATCTTTGAAGACTCCATTGATGATTATGGTCTTCCTGAGTCTAGACTCTCTGGAGGCTTTGAACAAATCATATAGTGCACTTGGGGTCAAAATGACTGGGCACACAGGAATGTCTTATCCCAAAACTGTCTTTCCTAGAGTTACAAACCATAATCTTGCTCCAGAAAGATACATGATGCCATATGATGCCCTTGTTTTTTCTTCTCGAGGGTATTAGATTTCTCTTTTATCAGAAAACATGTTGATATACCAAGTTTCTCCTTGCCTCTTGACCAATTTTTATTTTTTTTTAAAACCTTCAGACCAACATCTAAAACACTTTGGTAGTCAGATTAAAGAAAGGACTTCGGTCTGCAGATCTAGTCAGTAACAAAGTTGTTTTTATCATGAATGGTAGGTCTTAGTCACAGCTAACATTTTTTGTCTGTAATTCAAATGCCTTCCTATCTCCTGCATT
This sequence comes from Arvicanthis niloticus, assembly GCF_011762505.2. Taxonomy (NCBI): domain Eukaryota; kingdom Metazoa; phylum Chordata; class Mammalia; order Rodentia; family Muridae; genus Arvicanthis; species Arvicanthis niloticus. The sequence goes on from NC_047661.1 coordinate 119,649,022, forward strand.
TACCATGGCTCCCTTGTTCCTTCTTCAGTCACAAGTCTCAGTTATAAGCTTATGAGGGTCTTGGACTCTGCACTCTGCCATGCTAGCTAGCAACATTGGCATCAAAGTTTGACAGACATGGATATGAATCCAATCCAACTCCTTGCTCTGCAATCTGGAGAAAGTTTGGGATGAGCTCCCCGAGTCTTAGTTTTCTCCTAAATATAATGAGAATTAAAATTGTTTCATTGTAAATTTGTGACTATTCTTTGAAATTATTCTAGCACAGACTCTGCAAATGACAGTAATTAATTTTTATGTCAGTCCTCTGCACTAAAGTCTTTACAATTACAACCTTATCCTCTTGAACAGACCCTCCTGCTCTGACCCAATGTGAATGTTCCAGTCTTGTTCTCCTTTGAATCCCATTCACATTGAGCCATTGAACTTTTGCTGCCTCCAAATAGGACTAATTTCCATCTAATTCTATGGCTCTTCTCTTCTCTTCTCTTCTCTTCTCTTCTCTTCTCTTCTCTTCTCTTCTCTTCTCTTCTCTTCTCTTCTCTTTCTTCTCTTCTCTTCTCTTCTCTTCTCTTCTCTTCTCTTCTTTCTCTTCTCTTCTCTTCTCTTCTCTTCTCTTCTCTCCTCTCCTCTCCTCTCCTCTCCTCTCCTCTCCTCTCCTCTCCTCTCCCCTCCCCTCCCCTCCCCTCCCCTCCCCTCCCCTCCCCTCCCCTCCCCTCCCCTCCCCTCTCCTCCCCTTCTCTTCTCTTTCCCCTCTTAGGTGATACTCTGCTGCCTTACATCTGCCCATTTTCTAGGATCCAGTTAGAGTATTCTGTCATGAAGATCTTTCTCCTTCTTCATGGTTGAGCACATCCTCATTACTTGCCAGTATTTCAGGGGAGTCCTCAAGGAAAAAGCACCTGTGTGGTCTTTCTTGACCATCGTTTATCTATGCATAGATTTGTGGAAGGAGCCCATTTGTTCTATCCTTGCACCCATCACGATACTTGGGAAGTCAATACCTGAATCTAATTTGCCTCAAATTCTTGAGTGTTTAATATGTGAAGATGCTTAAACTATTTATTTGAAATTCAACAACAAAAATATATATCAAGCAAATGATCATATAGAGAGAAAATGTGTTAGAAAGAGCATTATAAGCTTTTGAAGTTTGTGGTGTACTAATATTTTTCTTTTTACTGTAGTTTAGCAATAGAGTCAGACCAGCCATCTGAAAACCTAAGGTACTCTATTCCTTAGAAAACTATAAAGGAAAGCCTATGGAATTTTAGGTCTTTTAAATCCATTTTGACCTCCAATCTCAGTGTATGATGATTTCTGTGTTCAGCTACTGTTCTCAGCTTACTTTTCTTGCAACTTCTCAAAGAATACCACTCCAGTGAATTTTTTTGTGACCCTTGCCCTTTATTATATATGTCCCAATTCTTTTGCTTCTGCTTTTGAAATGACTCTCTCCCTGCCTCTGAGATGGTCAGTTTCTTCCATTCCCTGTGGTTAGATGGCATTTTTGTGGGTTTTTGTATACCCACAAAATATAAATATATTTAAATATAATATATTTATATATAATATAAATATTATATTTATATTATATATAAATATGTATATAATATAAAGAGCTCATTAGCTCTCAAAGAAGAGTTGGACATGCGTGTATGCAATATATAAGATGAAGTCACATCTGTGTACATATAACTGCTGTGGGTGTGTCTACTTTCCCTACATGTACTTCCCTTCTTTTCCTTGTCTCTTTGAGTTTTATTTTCTTAGTATCTCCCCTAGCTAGATGATACAGTTAGACTTTTCTGTCCTGTTATTGAACATGTACACAGACATGTAAAAATAGGCACTAATTCTGGCATGTGCACAGGAGACACTTGACTTCCTGAGATCCTGAGCAGGCTGGGGATGACTCTAGCAGGAGGTTATTCTTGTATGGCAGTTTTAATGTATCATGTGTCATTGTTCTTTTTTGTCTCCCTTTCTCTGACCACACACTGTATTTACTAATGACTTTCTCCTTCTGTTCTATTCCCCTTTTTATAACTCCTAGCATGTTAAAATTTAGATATCTTTAAATATGTGGTGATTTGAATAGGAATGACTCCCATAGGCTTATATGTTTGAGTATTTGGTTCCTAGGTGATAGAACTGTTTGGGGAGGGTTAGAAGGTATAGTCTTGTGAGAGGAAGTATGCAACTGGTTTCCAAAGACTCTCAAGGTTTCAAAAGACTGTTCCCATCCCCAGGATCCTCTCAGGGTCCTGTTAGCAGTTTAGATGTGGGCTTCCATCAGTCTCTGCTGCCATGCCTTCACTCCACTATTATGCGTTCTAACCGTCTGAAACTATAAGCCGAATTAAACACTACTCTTATAAGTTTCCTTGGTCATGATGTTATATTACTGTAATAGAAAAGTAACTAAGACAACGTGTTACAGCCAAATTCCATTAGGGAAATATTAAATAGTGTAGATTTATCTTCAGCATAGAATGACCAGATTCTTACCCAGAGTCACTGTATGGGCTGGGTATCCATTCTGCAAGTGTTGTGCTTTAGATAGGTATTAAATCCTGCTGTAAGCATTTAGAATAAATATTTTTGGAAAGGAGATCTCAAAATGCAGACTAATCTAGATGTGAATAACTAGATGTAGATTCTTGATGCAGAAGTTTGTGACTCTAATAACTTCATTGGATAGGCAACCAAATATTTTCTTTTGTTGTATAATTTTAAAATAATCTCAATTATTTATTTATAGCTGGTATCTACATAAGACAAGATAAACAGGAGGTTTACTTGTCTAAAAAGTTGCTTTTTTAGGCAATAACGTTCAATGTCCTATGGGATATCAAAGAATCATAGAGCTAAGAAGAGTCTCAGAATCATCTTGTCCCACAAGTCATTGATCTCAGTTGGGTACTTTAAAAATACTGAGAACAACCAAGATTTACAATTTGTGTGATTAGTTTCTATCAATATTCATTATGTTAAAATAACCTATTAAGAATAAATTTCCAAATATTTATTAATTCCTGAACAGTTGTAAGAATGGTATTGTCCTGTCTCTTTGACAAATCTTTCTAAAATCTTGTCAAATGGTGCATAGTTGGATTTTAATGTTAGCTTCTTCAGTTAGTCTGCTTTGTATCCTATCTCATATCACTTCTAGAAAACTTCACTGTATACTGTAGACACATGGGAGATATCCAAGGAGCACCTACATATCACTGTGGTAAGAATTTTGATCTAAGAGGAACTATGAGGGTCTTTGAATGCCTTAAAACCATCTTCACTTTATAGAATAGCAAATGCTCAGGGAAGTGAAATCCATTCTCTGGGGCAAACTAAATTGGTGGCAGAAGTGGAGTCACAACTCACATATCCCGTGTCTTCATTAAGTCACAGCACAAGAACCAAAGAGGGACTCCTGCACACTTTAATGAGAGGAGAATTTGACAAAGCACCAGTCTCCACCTGCTTCTTCCTGAGAAAACATGGCTTCAGTTGAGTTAGCCAGACTCTGGGAACTGAGCGCATTGGTGGTGTTGAGGAATCAGCATTAGGTAGTTGGTCCAGTGGTGCTCATTAGCTCACTGATCTGTCTGAGTCACAGTTTCACTCTGGAGTTCTCATACTGAGGGTTGTTGTTACACAGAAAGAAACCAACAAGTCAGGACTCAGGAGAACATGATTGGTGAGCACTGGGCCCCTCTCAGCATTTCCTAGGTTGACTGAGAGGAGCAGCTCTGTAGGCATGGGTCTCTCTTATTACCTTTAATTTCCCCATGGCCTAAGACTCATGTTATCCCTTGCTTTTGTTAAGCTTCTGCCAGAAAGCCATTCCCGAGTGATCAGACTTAATTGGAATCCAAGCCAAAGAGAGATGGGACAAGCTGCCATTTTGAGACATTTTGCTGAGCCAGTTCTTTGGGGGTAATATTCATGTTAGCTTGATGTAATGATATAACAACAGAGCTTATGATACAGCATGTGGTATAAAGGCTGCATACATTTTTAAAAATCTTTGAAGGTATGATTTAGATGAAATGTATTTTATTCTGTGTTATCTATACATTTAATATGCATATTTGATTATGTGTGAATATAGTATGTATACATAGATATATACTTGCATCTCTATATAAGCACATATATGTCTTTCATTCTGAGCTTAAATGGTCTCAAGATGATATTAGTAGTAAGCACCTATTTTATTCCTTCTTAGAAGAGGTGCATATGCTTTTAGAGAAATATCTGAAAATTATTAAGATCATCCATTGTTAACTTGGAATTTGGAAGGAGATATTTCATTTACTTATAAGTTTTCATTATAAGCATTTCAAAACATAAAATATTAAGATTATTTTTATAAATGCTTAATTTCTAAAAAGTTCCCAAGATTCATATCTAAAATGTTGTTTATGCATTAAATGGACCTTTCAGCTTTTGAATGCATAAATTTGATGTTCTGTAACCTTCTATTTTATTTTATGATTTAATGTTCCTGGGTACATTTACCCTACTGTGTTAACACTGTTGAAAACTTAGCTCCATGGTGCAGCTATGGCTTTGTGGAAAGGGAAATAGAAAGGTGTGGGTAGCATTGTTAGAGAGGGTGGGTAGCATTCTTAGAGGAGGGTGGGTAGCATTGTTAGAGAGGGATGGGTAGCATTCTTAGAGGAGGGTGGGTAGCATTCTTAGAGGAGGGTGGGTAGCATTCTTAGAGGAGGGTGGGTAGCATTCTTAGAGGAGGGTGGGTAGCATTCTTAGAAGAGGGTGGGTAGCATTCTTAGAGAGGGGTGGGTAGCATTTTCACATCATAGTTTTGCTTTCTCTGATTCCATCAATATCCTAATCTCTAAATGAGTGGAATTGATGCTCTTTTTGTTTTTCTCAAAAGCCAGAGAGAAGCAGCAAGCTGCACAGGAAATGGAGTGAGTGCCAGTTTACCCCTCTGTCAAAATTCTGGACTATTTCAGTCAAACATTAGGAAATTCTCTCATGTAGATCTCCTGCGCCTTCATAATATTGGGGCTGACATTTCAAATTTATCTAGGATACGAGAACACTGTTTTTTCCAACTACAAAAATTCATAGAACTTTCTTAGCAAACTAATTAGGAAGAAACAAGGCTTTGCTTGCTGTCATTTTGGAACCGTTTATGGGACCGATTTCCACTTTCCACAGGAATTTGCCTTTAGATCTCATTCTCTGTCTTGCCCACCAGGTAACTACAGACCTGAAGTTTATTCAACCATTCATTTCTTTTTGTTGTTGTTGTTTTTGTTTTTTTGTTTGTTTGGTTTTTTTGTTTTTCTTTTTCGAGACAGGGTTTCTCTGTGTAGCCCTGGCTGTCCTGGAACTCATTCTGTAGACCAGGCTGGCCTCAAACTCAGAAATCCTTCTGCCTCTGCCTCCCAAGTGCTGGGATTAAAGGCGTGCACCACCACCACCTGGCATTCATTTCTTTTTCTACTTACCTATTTTGAACATTTTATGAATGGGATTGAACCATGAATGTTCTTCTCTGAATGTCCCCTCTGAGATGTTATGCTTCTTCAGTTCATCTATTACAGTGAATCCTTAGTCAAAAAAATAAAAAAGAAAGAAAGAGAAAGAAAGAAAGAAAGAAAGAAAGAAAGAAAGAAAGAAAGAAAGAAAAGGAAAAATGTAATAAATGATGCTTATCTGACTAAGGAAGGGGTCACTTTTCTGCCACCCTTGTTAAAAGATCTTTTCAACATTTTAGTCATTTGGCTGCTTATTGTCAAGTGGTACATGCCATGGTCTATTTTTATTCTATAAAGCCAACATCTTTTTACTCATGATTAGTTGAGAGGCACTCAAGAGCCATCTTTATCAACTGCATGCAAACAAACTCTAAAATGCCATGTTTAGTTGTGATTCAAGTGTGTGTCCTATGATAGGCTTGTTTAAAAATTGTATGACTTTATTTTCAGGTATACACAAAAACAAGATTATGAAATAATGGAAACATGTGTATCTGCCAACCAACAACAATGAAGAAAAGGGTCTCCCAGGTTACAAGTTTGGAGATTAGAGAAATCCTAATTTTGATGAGTCAGTTATTGACAGTTATGAATGATGGAATAGTTGCTTTAAAGCAACGAGGAATAAGGTAACTAATAGCAAGGATTGAATCAGGTTTCTGTAAATCAAAACCTGAGCATCATTGTCACTGTAAGAGCAAGGCTAACCTTGAGTAGCTCTCTGACGCCAACTTGGCTAAAGACTATGAATCCAGGGCACTGTAGAAATATTGCAATTATTTTCACCTGAAGATTTCTAATCCCTTTAAAGTATGTACTATATTTAAATATTAAATATATTTAGCATAAAGTTCAATATGCCTTTTTCTTAAACTAACATTGCTACTATTATACCTAAAGTGTTCATGATTATATGTGAGGTGTTTGGCCGCTTTAAAATTAGGGTATATATTTGAAATCTTAAATGGAATTGACCTTTCCTGTAATTTTGAATAGGTGCAACCTGACTACTGTGCTACTTTCTAGAATCTTTTCAGTGATTATATAATTCTTCCAATATGGTATTATTAAAGTTGCAGGAGGTAGCAACCATTATAAAAAGCCCATTCAAATTTTGTTAAAACTCTTATGAAAATGATTTATTTAATTTATATATAAATAATATAACTAAAAAAGCAGGAAATGAGTTACTAAAACACAATTTCTTGCTAAATTAAAACAGTATTTTCCTTTTGCCTTTCTTATTATGACAGTTGAATAATATGTGTCGTACTAAATGGATGTTTGGTGTAAAGAGCAAAGATCAAAAAATGGGTGTTTAGAACAGCAAATTATATGTTAAAATCTATAAATAGCTTAATAAATATATTCTTGCATGTAAGAAGCAGAAAATTGTAGGCTACAAAGTAGATTATCCAAATGGCCGTGTTTTGAAATCACCTTCAGAACAGCACACACTGTCCCTCTGGGTTTTATAGCTTCTGCATATAAAACTTTTATTCTGTAGAGAAGGGGTCCTTTTGAACATGTATTTATTTATTTTATATTCACTCTTGCTCAATCTCTTTGTTTATGGCTTGCATAATCAAAAATGATTTAAAATGATGCATGAATAGCCAGTGCCATTCAGGAGGTCAGAGTTCATACATGAGATAATTAGTGAAGAGAAACTACAAACAAATGAAGTTAAGACAAGAAATCTTAGAGTATCTGCTCATGGCCCTGTGTATTTGTTAATGTATTATCTAACTCCCCACTACAAATATAGCTCTGAGATTTCTAGGAACCATAGAATGAATAACTCGAATAAATTTGTCTGTAAAAATAAGGAAGAGGAAGAAGAGGAGGGAAAAGAAGAAACACACACACAGGCACACGTTTTTAGATTTTTTAACTTTGATATTATAATATAATTACAATGTCTCCATTTCTTCCTTCCAAACACACACACACACACACACACACACACACACACACACACACACGCATCCTACCGCTTTGTGCCTAGAACCAACAATACCTTATGATTCTGAAAGCTGGGGAAAGTTTTATCACATGTATTTTGCCAACATGATCTGCAATAGTTCTGTGACTAATTTCCTGTCCTCACGATGAGTGAAGGGTACAGGGACCATCGGTGCTCTCCTTTGCCTCTGAATCAAGATGACTCTCTTGACTTTTTTCCCAAAGCACAAGTGCTACAAACAAGAAGAAAGGAGGATTTTTGCTGGTGGTACGGAAATGGTTCAGTGAGGAGACCTGTCTGTTCCTTGCCTGCAGGTCCAGGCGAGAGGAGAGTGGTCCTGGCCCCGCTGGGTCTCTCCAGGGCTGAGCAGGATGGTGAACGTCCACGGCCCAAAAGAAACACACCAGGCTGGGAGTCTTGGTTGAAGTTGGAACTCAACTTTAATGTATCAGCCTCTTGCTTAAATTCAGAGCATAGGGAGGAGGAGTTTTGGTGGAGTGAGATGAGTAGGGGACAGGGAAGGGTGACGGAGGCTATGGGTTGATTGATAGGGACAATGACAAAGTTTTACATTAACAACAAGTGGGGCAGAGGCAGGACCAAACGGGTCTTGTTGAGTCATCCTGGTACGGAAGTGACAGAGACAGGTCTCAAAACTTGAGCCAGGCTCGGGGTTATCCCCAAGGCCCAAACCAGGGCCAAAATGGGGTCCAACAGAGACCCAATTATAAGTCTATATACCGATGAAAGAAAGTGTATTTACTTTGATGTAACAACCCACAGGAGTGAGGGGCATTCCCAGTGAGGAAGCATTTCCACTGGGCACTTGGCTCCTCTCCACATTGAGAGATACTGTTTACACACCAGTTGGCTCGATCCCCAACTTGTTATTATAGATGCAGTGATAGTCACCTCTCTACCATTTCGATTTACACAATTTTAGCTCTGATAAACAGAGTCTGGGAAATTCCAGAAATAATTACCTTATGTTGTCCACCATTCTGAGCAGAATGACGAAACCTCATGCCACACCCACCCCACCCTAGGATGTGAGTCAGGCTTTTGCCTGCTCTATCTACACTGCAGGCACTTCAGAGCAGTGAGTTGCTGAGTAGCCATCTTAGTTAGCAGATCTCCTGCCACATTGCTGCAGTATTTGTGTTCAAGTATTCCATCTTATGTCTGGTACCCAAAGTGCTAAGGCTGTGATGTAAAAGAGAAGAAAGGAGAATGAGAAAGAATGTTCTTGTGGGACAGTATAAGGCAAAGGAAAATGTGTAAACCTTCTGTCTTTGAAACTCTAAAGGTAGGAGAAAAAAGTGGGCTAATTTTACTGTTCCATCTTAAACTGACAAAGTTCTGGATGGAATCTATGTTAAAAAGCCCAGTGAAGATGGAGAAAAGAGTACATTATAGGTTTGATTTTCTGTGGTTTTAGGCATCCACTAGGGCCTGGACATTTTTTTTTCACATGGATAAGGTTCAGTAAGGTGCTTTGGGACCCAATCAATGGCAAGCGTATGAGTGTGGGGAAGTCACACCGGGAGTGTGAACCCGGAGAAGTTAGCTCCATCTAAAGGTGTAGGGGTGGGAGAGAGGCACTTCTTAATAGATTGTCAAGAACCCATGTAGCTACTTAGCTGTGTAGAAAGAACTAGGTAATATAGATGGACTACATTTATAGGAAATACAGAACCAGAGAATCAGAAGTAAACTAATTTCCTTTGAGAAGTGTTTTCAGGAAAATAGTCTGTCATCAACTACGCATCTAGCATCACACGGTATTCCACTCTGACGATGTAACTTATTAACTCTTTTACTTTTTCCCCCAGTTCCATCTTGACTGCTGTCCCCTAACTGGATACTTTACACAGGGTTTGAGTTGCCATCTTGTCTTAGCCTCTTCTCTCCAGTGCATCACAATCCCTTCATCACATGAGAGATATCTCCTGAAACTATTTACTCATTCCTCTGAATGCAAGTGGCCTGAGGGAGCAAATACTTCCCTTAAATCACTGGTTTTTTTTTGTTTTTTTTTTTTTTGTTTTTTTTTTTAGTAGTTCTCCTAGATTCCCATCTTACTGTCTCTCAATCCATTGTTTATGTGGCTTCCATCTACCCCTTCATTATAGACCGAGAATCTCTTATGCCCAAGAATAAACAAAGATGCAAAAACAAAGACGAAATGAAGTAAAAGACAAACATACTCAAAAATCTTGTTGTAAGCACCTAAGAGATGCTGACAGTAGAATAGTCTTCCCCCAGGAAGAGCTGCCAAACTGGTTATACAATACCAAATATATTTAGGAATATATTTGTATAGACATATATGTATACAACATCAATTAATGAAAAATGAGGCCATGCACTTGAAAGAAAACAAGGAGGAAGGGGAAAGGGAAATAATATAATTACAATCTCAAAAGTAAATAATTAAAATAATTGTAGTTTAAGAAAAATATAAGGCATATGTACCTGTACACACACATACACACACACAAACACACACACACACACACACACACACACACACACACAGACATATACTCATCAACACTATAGTTCAAAAGAACACAGTTGAAGGTAGATGTTTTGATCACAGAGTTCTCAGTAGATTACCCATCACAGGACCATAAAAGACTCTGAGTTAGATTCCTTTGATAATATAAGAAAAGAGGTTTGGGTCCTGAGCCTTCCCAGCTGGAAGAAAATAAGACAGCTATTTAATTTTGTGTGTTTGTGATGCCCAGGATGACAGGATGACACCTGATCGAGGGCTGTGTGGATATTTTACCATCTTCTGGCCTAGTTCCTGAGGATTTGGCCTCTGTTTCTCAACTGGGAAAGTAGTGAATTTTAAAATACGAAATATTGGATATATAAGATATTTGTTAGTGTTTATTAATGTTAGAACATAGCTTCATGGGGAAAAAAAACCCTCTATGCAAAAAGAAAATAGTCTGTTTGACAGCTCCAAGAAGACTAAATCAAGGTTTGGCAATTACAGTGGGTACCAGATGGACCACTAAGAGGTCACTGAAGCCCTAAACACCTTATAGAATCCCCAGGACACCATATAGAGGCATGAATCCCAGCAGATAAGCTACGTTTTTAAAGAAGATATATCTGTTTACAAATTATTTGCCACTATGGGACAATGCTAAGTCATGAGCTCATTAGGAGAGTGACCATAATGTGGTGATGTATGTCCTCGAGTACTTATAATGGAAAAACAAAAACTAAAAACTTCCCACCTAAGCTGGCTAAAACCCACAGGTGCAGTTCACTTACTAGGAACTGGTAAGGAAGGCTATGAGGCTTTCGAGTTGGTTTCTTCAAGGCCATCAATGTCACCAAAGACCTGTTTTCTTTGACCCTAACTTTTCTTAGTATCTTCTTCTACAAGTCCATCTGATAACACAGTTTTAAGAAGCCATGATAGAAAGACCAGACTGGCATCTGTACTGCATGGACCATGGTACAGAATTGGCAGTGCTTCTGCAGGAAACCAGTTGAATTTTGCTAAAGCATAAATAATGATACTCACATTAGGAAAGATTTGGTAGTCATTCTAGAGGTCTGAATGTGAAATCAAGTTACAGGGTGTGTTTTAGCCAGGACATTTATAGAGACCAAGAGCTATGGGAAGATGAATCCAGCCAGTCAATAGGGCATAATGATGATCTAAGCTAGGGAGAAACTCAGAACAATAGTTCAAGAAACTAACTAATGAAGATCTGAAGCAGAAAAGAGGGAAAACATGTGAACCCAAGAACTGATAGTGAGAAATGAACAACAGGGGATGTACCCATTAGTTGGATAGCATAAGGTAGAGTGAGACATTGAAGTCAATCAATGACATTACTAAATACACGTAAGAAACACAGAAAGCATCAAGAGCATGTGGTTCATGCCAGGTTTGGACATTTCATCAGAGCACATCAATTCATTTTCATGGCACATCCCATCCTACAGGTAAACCTGGGGCTTAGGGGTGTGGGAGAGGTTTAAGACATGTTCACACAATTAAGCTCTCAGAAAGTTGAACGGCCAGAATTGAACCGAGTAATCCTAATTTCACAGCTCATTCTTTATCCATTCTACCTTGAGGAGACAAGAAGACTAATTTGTTTTCATCTTTATTGATTCTGCTTCTCAGCTGCAAGGCCCTCAGCGTGGCTCACACTGCCCCAGAGGATAGTCTAACCATGACTGCATGTCATGCACGGGCCTGCAACCCTTGACTCCAATTTGTTTCTGTTCCATTCCTGTTCTTACTTCCATTAGGATCATTTAGTGCCCTCTACATCCATGCAGTGACCATCATTACTGAGAATTCCCAAAGCATATGGGATACTTCTGTAAAGAAAATAATGCTCCATTTTGTGTGTATGCAGCTTCTTTTTCTGAATGTATTTTCTCAATTCCTCCTCCCATAGAAATCACTCCTACCTACCTTCTCCATCGATCCTGTCCTGATTACTCATTTTGATTCCCTCTGTACTTCGAGGCACTTTATTCGTGGTTTGCTTGGTAACACATTATTTATACTGTGTTCCTGGCAAAACGGTAAGCTCTTCAAGGGCGGAGATACCCTGTGAAGAACCATTACAAAGCACACCAAGAAGTGACTGGGAGAGAGAGAGAAAGGAAAGAAACAAAGAAGAAAATAAAAGAAAACCATGATACACATAATTAAAATATATTATGTCTAAATTAGTTTTAACTATTTAAACTACTTTTAACTATTCTGGCAAAAGTACACTTTATGTGTATTAAATGGTCATATTTGTATTTTTATTAAAGAGTAAGAATACTATTTTCTATCCTTTGAGAATAGGTATATAAAAAAGAAGCCCAAGATTTATTTAAAAAAAAATGTATACAAAGTAAGACTACCTGTTTTCTGCAATCTATAAAATTTAACAGTTGGAAGTACGTTTAGAGTAGAATATATTCCAGCTTGACTTAAGAAAAAAGTATAACCAACGACTAAGAAGTGAAAAGACCCTCGGCAGCCTTCTAGAATAGCGCTACAGAATAGAACAGAGCTAGAATATAGAACTAAACACAAATTTCTTAAATATCCCTGGAGATCTTCATGAGAAATGGCAACAATGTATTCTGAGAGATTCTATCCCCTTCCGTGATACTTCTCATAGCATATTCAATTTATCTGTCTTTCTCTCTAACTTGCTAAGGGCAGCAATGGGGTCTTAGTAATCTTTATTTTTGCAGAGCTCAGTGCAGTGCCCAGTACATGGAAGTTTATAGTCAGTTTGCTAAATGAAATTGTATAATGCACAGCCATGACACAAGCTAAGGGGTCCGCATGCCTAGACATACTGACAACTGTTATACAGGATAGTAATATCAGGTAACTGAGCTCTGTTTAGCCAATGAGTCAAATAATGCTTCTATATCAATTTTCTGTTCGTAAATCGGAGTACTACTGGACTATGAAGAAGCGTGTTCAGCGTGCTAACTCTGACAAAGGCATTCTCCCTAACAAAACCTAATTGAGGAGATGTGGCCAAATTACAAGAATTCAAATAACTCTACTTGTTTAAGAAATCTGCTAAACATGGACTATTTTGTATCACAAAGTGTTCATGACATAGAAAAAGGAGCATTCACCCTTTGGCCTCTGTGCACCCCTACCTGTAACCATCTGGTTGGAGTCCCATGCAACTGTGAGGTACATGTGTTGATTATTGATTCTGATGTGAATGAGTCTTACCCTGCCAGACATTTGCCTTCTAGCAATTTAAATTTTAAGCTTTAATTAATGAAAAGCTCTGCCTTCTATTAAGGGAGCTTCATGAACCAGCAAAAGGTATATGCATTTACATAAATGCATATCTATTTCTGTCTGGCTGTCTATTTACCTATTGGGTATCTATATTTGGCTTGGTGGGTGGCGACCACCCATGGTGTCTCCTGCAGGATAGCACTCTCTTCCCTCTAGAGGGGAACATGGTTCTTCAACATGAAGATACGATCAAGGAAATTTCTTGGGGAATATTAATCATGTATATTCCTCTGGTCTGCCAAGGGTGTGTCCTTGATTCGGTTTGATTCCAGACACAACAATTTGTTGGCGCTTTTCTGGTCTTTTTTTGCTATTTTCCCATTTCTTTCTTTTTCCACACTGAATGTATATCAAATAACATATTCATTCCTCCCAACCCTAGCGGGTTATTCTCTCCCTTTTCCTTCCTTACAATATACACTGTATGTTCTCTACCAATCCTGTCGCTCTCTCAGGCTAGTGCATTTGTGCACAATTGTCCTGCCTACTTAACATTTCGTCATGTATGTCCATGCCTCTAAGTTTGACCTCTACCTTGGGAATTTGTTAAAGCACATGAAAATATTAACAGATAATATGTGGGTCTCAACCTTCTGGTTTTGAAAATACAGGGAAAAGTTTTAACAAGGAAATGTATTATCACATTAAACTGCCCTACATTAGAGAATAAATTATTGATGTAGTAATAAGAACTGAATGTGCATTACACATACTCAGAGCTGCTAAGATGCTGGGAAGTAGAGTCCAGTAAGGGTTTGCTTAATGTCTGCATGACCCATTCTAATATGAGAACGTTGACGGTTAAAAGCCACCCAAATCCGAGCCAATGAGGCATCGTGGGTATAACTGTTGTCACCAGTATTTTCTCAAAAATTCCCCTAATGTGGGAATAATCTTCCAAGCAGGAAGTGGTATGGTTGAGTCCCTGAGAGTGTGGGTAGATTGCGTCCTATCTGCATGTCCAACCAACCATATATTTGGAGTACGCTTGAATTATATCTTAAGTAGATAGAATGAATACACCAATTATATTCCTTTTTGTAAAGTAAATTAATACAGATTTAGTATTTCTATTAAAATACCTTCTTTTGGGTACAAGAATCCAATCAACTGAGACTTTCTTTTTCAGAAAGCTCTGCTTCATGTAAAGCAGCTATGAAAGAAGAAAAAAGAAATGGGAAGGAAGTACTGGCCACGGTTTGGGAGAGAAATCGAGTGAGCGAAGCTAAGGGTACACGGAGAACAGTCAATATCCAGCAACGGCAGCAAAACACTTTCAATTTTCTGGATTATTAATTCAAATTCACACGCACACGCCAGTTAAAATTAAAGGGCTCTTTTTACTGCACTAGTTTAAATTAAAGATTATATTCTGCTCCACAAGTCTGAATTAAATAGCTTATTTTGCACACCAAGCTCTCATTTTAAAGCTAATAAAGAAAAGACATAGCATGTACGTGCAAGCTCGAGACAGGAAGGGTCTAAATTACTACACCTGTTTCACTTGGGAGCCACTTTATTAGTGTTACAAAACTTGGCTTTCAATTTGGCACCCAGAAGCACATTTAGAACAAGCATTTCTTTGTTTTGACAGAGAGGCTGGGGCAAATGAATGACGTTTGAGCTAGGTGTGAAATGTGAAGGTACGAAATTAACTGGTAAGGTAATTACTGTTCTAATTCTGCATAAACAAGCGTTTTGAAAATCATTAATAGTTCAGGGAAATAATGTTAGTGATTAAATAAGGTGGCTTGCATCACTGAGCACAACTAAGCTCCTTTAATTACATCTGAAAGCAAGGGAAAGCAGCTAATTAAAATTAGCGCGAGGTTCCTGAATGACCAGCACTGCATTGTTGCCCTAACCTGTATAATTGTGTGTTTATTAATATGTCTTCATTTTCCCTCTCGAGCGTTTAACAAAATTATTTAAAATAACTAATAACCTTGAAGGAGTAAATGTGACGGAATCTAGTTATCAGAATGAATACTGCAGACCTTGCTCATCCTACCATTAGCTCCCTTCCCCAGCAACTCTAACCCTGCTGAGAGTTCTGGGAGGAAATGTAAGTCAATGTCCCTTGTTTTTGTGCCGCTGAAAGGCTGACATCCCAAGTCATGCTAAGATGTTGAAGCCCAGCGTGGCTCCTCATTGTCCCTTCATAGAGAAAAAATTATATTGGATTTAAAAGTCTCATTTGTTGACTACGTTCAGTATCATTCACTTATTTAATTAATTTGTTTGTTCATAAACAACATTATTTTAAGAAACGTTGATGGAACTTCTTTAGGACTGTGTTCAGGGTTGTGAAAACTTAAAACGCAGATCCCAGAAATGACCAGCTATCTGATTTGTGGGGCCCATGCAAAACGAACGTGCAGGTTTGTTCTATAGTATATGTAGGGTATCCTGAGAGTGCCAGGAGAGCAGTAAGCTTTTGGTTATGGGGTCCCATGAGAATGCACAAGTTCTATGCCCATAAATCCCCATTCAACAAACTGATCCACCTATAAGGAGGATACATATGTGAAACATGACAAGAAAATGTGCTTGAATGATGCTGAGGGTATAGGCAGAAAAATGAATGACTGAACCCTGGACAAAGTTCTCCCCTGGGCTGGGTCATTCTGATAAAGACGGCATCAGAGAACAAGTTACGCTTTGCTTCTGCTGAGAACTGCCATTGGCCGATTCACATCCAGTCCTTAACCATGGACTTGACAAAGATAACTTGGGACTTCTTTTTCTTTTAAATCTGGGAGCAGTAATTCCAGAAAAGATTTTTTAAAGCATACTGATTGTTGAATGAACAATAAAATTAATAATCTATTCTGATAT
Organism: Arvicanthis niloticus; assembly: GCF_011762505.2. NCBI lineage: Eukaryota > Metazoa > Chordata > Mammalia > Rodentia > Muridae > Arvicanthis > Arvicanthis niloticus. Next base: position 119,665,154 of record NC_047661.1, read on the forward strand.
CAACCAACTTTTTGAGGGTTTGTTTTGGACCAGCCTCTTCTCTAAGTAGTATATATGAGTATTTCAGGTATGACGTAGGTACAACAATTACCCACGTTTTTCAGATGATCTGTTTAAATGATTTTTCCATGAAGCCAAAGGATAGAACTATCCTAAAAGAGTTTAAAAGGATGGTCTGACTCAAAAGCATGGGGTTTCAAACACTATGCTAGAAGATGATGAGGGTCAGGGATAAGGATAGTTATTCTGGTTAGGCTCCCTTTTCTTCATCTCAATTTGTATGTGTCAACAGATTTGGATCGTTTGAGAATATAACATGGTTGTTGTGTGTCAATCAAATAATCCCGGGCATATGGAATGCACACTGGAAAATCTCAATTAGTTCTTAACTTAGGGAAAGAGCTATTGTGTTAGTGTCTGACTGAGAAGTTGCGCATCATATAAGAATTTTAGGATAGTGCTTATTAGCCTCTCTAGGAATGGTCCAGCGGGCACTGTAACTACTGCATCTGACAACTGTGGGTACCCCTTGTGCTCCTTAGCCTTCCTCTGCTGGCAGAGTGTCTACCTTCAGACACAGTCACACCTGATTAGAGGCTATAGAAAGCTTGAAAATCTCTTTTGTGTGCCCTTGTTAAGAACGCTGGGTTTGCATGAAGGTTACTGTAGTCATCAAATGTGAAGAATCCTTACTGTCATTTAACTTCTAGAAATTTCCTTTTGAGAATGAGTGGCTACAAAATTGGACATGCTCTAAGATCACAAGGCCAGCCAGTATCTGAACAATAATCTGCCTGTGCCTTATGGGAACATGTATCCATGTAAGTCTCGAGGTCTTTCCTCATCTTCTTTCTTTTGGTACTACACAAAGCGGGTGATGTGTACACTGTGGTTCTTAACTGTTTGCCTGTCTGCTTTCTCCCCCTCCCCTTTCTTCCCATTCCTTCATCTCTCCTCACATTTCCTCCCTACTCCTCTTCAATTCTTCCCTCTCCTCTCCTCCTTCTCTTTACTTTCCCTCACATGTGAGGATTAAATTGAATAACCCAGTGCTCTGAGAATCCTTTTTTCTTTCTTTTTTTGAAATTTATCATTTTTTAAATTTATTAATCCTTTTTTACAGTCCAGACTCCATTTCCCTCCTGGTCTGCTGCCCCTCAACTGCTCCTCATCCCATACTCCTCCCTACCATCTCCAAGAAGATGTTCCCAACCCCCACTTCTGTCCCACCAGGCCTCTCTACTCCCTGGGGCCACAATTCTTTCAAGGGTTAGGTACATCTTCTCTCACTAAGGCCAGACCAGGCAGTCCTCTGCTCTATCTGTGTTGGGGGCCTCACATAAGCTGGTGTATACTGCCTGGTTGGTGGCTTGGTGTCTCAGAGATCCTGGGGGTCCAGGTCAGTTGAGACTACTGGTCGTCCCATGGAGCTGTCACCCTCCTCAGCTTCTTTCAGCTTTTCCCCAATTCAACCACAGGGATCCCCAGCTTTGGTCCATTGGTTGGTTGCTAGTATTTGCATCTGCCTCTTTCAGCTGCTTGTTGGGCCTCTCAGAGGGCAGTCATACTAGGTTCCTATCTGCAAGCACACCACAGCATCAATAATAGTCTCAGGGCCCCTGCCTGCCTCCCCTTGAGCTGGATCCCAATTTGGGCCTGTCACTGGACCTCCTTTCTCTCACGCTCTTCTCCATTTTTGTCCCTGCAGTTCTTACTGACAGGAACAATTCTGGGTCAGAGCTTTCGACTGTGGGACGGCAACCCCATCCCCCCACCTTGATGTCCTGTCCCTGTTTCAGAATTGCTCCTCTCTGAACCATCAGTCACACAGCTCTTACTATAGAACCACCCGACCACTGCTCAGTCATTGCTGCTCTCTAGCCTCGCCATGCTGATCCTTTTGATCTAGATGACTGTAGATTTATACAATGAACATAATTCAATGGGACGAACCAACGAGGATGAGAATGATCGCAAGGTTGTCTGACAGATTTCTCGGCAATGTTTCATCTTATTGTAGAAGAATTTCATTTTGTACTGACAATTACCATCTACCAGTTCGCTGATATCATAGTTGTATCATTTAATATGAGATGTTTTACAAGCTGTGGGGACTGAAATACTCTGCATCTATGTCGTGTCTATCTCATTTCTTAAGCTGGTTAAACCAGATAACAGACTCCCTCACCTTGTTTATTTATAGGTCTTTAACTGTCTACTTAATTGAAAATTAAAGCATCTTCCCCAGCCTTCTCCAGGTCCAGAGGGAGAAGAGGTTAAACAGCTGAATTTCCAGATTTAAGGGGGGGGAGGAACCCCAATTGCAAAGAGAGGTAGACAGTTTTAAGCTAAATGGAATACTTCAAGTGTTCATTGATAATCAAGTCAGCTTCTACTTTTATACACTATACAAGCTTTTGAAAATCTGTTCCTTGGAGGGTAATGGAGGACAAATAAAAGCCAAATTCAATTATATACACAAACATATATATGTATATATACATATATACACACACACAAAAAGTCACAATAAAATGTTATTTTGTATACTAACTAAAAATTTAATTGAAATGCAATTTAAAAATGTGTTTCTCAGATGCCTGTAGCACCCTTCCCCCACTTCTCATTTATTAATTTGGCTGACTTTTTAAGGTCAGGCTTCTCCAGCAGTGTGGCTCTGAGCATCAGGCTTCTGTGCCAGTCCATTAAGATTGCCCTAACTTTTGACTACTAATTGTGTCTCCTCAGAAGTCCTTCCAAAGATGCTCAGTTTCTTTTCAACTGCCGAGTCCAATATTTTCTGTTCTCTTTTCCTGCATCAGTTGACACTGCTGAAAGCTCTCTCTTTTCATGAAAGACTTCCCTGTCATGTTTTCTATAGAATCCTGTGCCCTCACTCACAACAGCCATTCACACACTTTCTCCTCTGACTTATATCCAGTCCTCTTAAGGCATGGGCTCTGTTAAGTTTTACAACTGTTCCAAGGCAAGGACCATTTCAGCACCAAGTTATGCACATTGTTGTTTGTACTTGGGACAGATGTCTTAACCATACTGATAGAAGATTCAAGTGTGATTTCCCCATGGAGAAGTGTCTTTGTGTCACTTAAAGTTTGCAGCCTTTTGGTTAGTCATTAGGTTATCCCTGGAGTACTTGCTATGTGACCACAGTATCTGTGGCCAGTTTTTCCTCAGCATCCAGAACAGTGGCTGAAATTCAGATGACATCCAATAAACACTAATATAAATTAACAAATGAACACATTCTGTATTTCTAATTTGTTATTTATCTTGTATCTTGATTGCAGGTCTATCAGTTGCTATGAAGTTCCTGCACATTAAGGTTCCCTGTCAGTTGGAATTGAACGTTTCCAAATTTTATCCCTTCAAACTGGTATATGTATTGTTCCAAGTTTGTCAGCAATGTCATTAATTTCCAAACTATGGAGATTCTAAATTATGAAGTCACTCTTGGCTACTTTTAATGCTTTTTTTTTTTTTTTTTAATTTTAAATGCCTTCTGTGCCTGACATGAATTGTTTAACATATATATATATATATATATATATATATATATATATATATATATATAATTATTTCAGCATGTTACTAAACACACACACACACACACACACACACACACTAAAAGAGACAGAGAGAGACAAACAGAGAGAAAGGGAGCAGGAGAGAAGATTGATTTTGGTAAAGTAACTCCCTGGTACTCTCTACATTACTTATCTTAATCTCAACCAACATATTCATATATACCTTTCATAAGCAGCAGTACATGCACACACATAAGTGTGTGTGCATACACACACAGGATAGACAGAAGGAGTGTCAAAAGGTTAGGAACTGGGTGCAAAGAGCATAGCTAAAACTTTGTGACTGGGTGCTTATGACTGATAATGGTGAATTTGAGAGATGGTGCTGCTTGGAAAAGGAGGAACAAAGAGCCCAGCTTGGGGTCCATTGTAAGTTTGGTGCATAAAGGTTGAGAATTCAAACAGGCTATTATGATGTGATGCTGAGATCCTTGTACATTCGAGGAATAGGCTACTTAGATCTCAAAGATGCCACATCAAAAGTAGAGTATTGTCCCCGGTAAGTGTAGTGGTCGACTTACAGTCCCATGGCCATCCCCATTATCTCGACTCCTATGTTAAAGAATACCCAATACTTTCTAAAGGATGATTAAAGTTGGATGGATTACAAAGATAAAGGGTAGAAAATAACACTGGGTGAACCTAAATAAGTTTAAGCCTGAGCCTTTCCCCCGCTATTCTCTGTGATTTAGCCAACCCCACATTGGAACAAAAGGAACCAATAGAATGAGTTATAGGTTCTCCCCAGTAGTACATGTCATTGTGCTTGGGAGACTGCTGTGTCTCAGGTTTGTGGCTAAGTCATATTTCACCAAATGAAACTTCTTTGATTATTCATGGTCAGTCGTGTGGCCATAATTTTCATTGTGTGACAACTATGGGAGGTTCACATTCCGGGAACCAGGAATGGGGGTGGTGAGGAAAGCAGACGAGTGGGAATCTGAGAACCAAGTATGATTTGGTGTTGTACCTTCCTGACACTCTCCACCCCAAAGTACTTATTTTATTTTAAACCTCAATATCTCATTCCATTAGTGTTTTGATTTTTTTAAAAAAAGGTACAGACTTCTTAACCCGTTCTCCATTTCAACCATGTTCTCTTTGAGAACACAGAGCCAGCAAATTACTTAAAACAGCAAAGTGTCATGATTCAATAGTCATAACTTTCCTTCCTATTAATAATGGCTTCCCCTTGCATCATACCTACATGTCAATCAAATCAATAGACTAGAAAAATGATGTTTGGCAATGTTACAAACATAGACATCTTAGAGCTTGGTTATTTGGTACTTTTTAAAGCCTTAATACAGTGATAAAATTGGTAATAAATCCAAAATGTAATCAATAAGAATATGCCACAATTCTGTTAAAAATTAAGTATAAATCTCTAAATCTTTACACATTTTGACCTTATGATGGTATATGCAGGTGAATTGAAAATTAGCTGTTTCTAAAACACATATATTTTTAATTAATGCATGATATAATACAACAATAAATACAACCAAGAATAAAATGCTAATTTATATTTTATATTTAGGTATAATCAAATCGGGTTTAAGCAGACACTTGATGCTTCCCACATTGATTCAGCATTTATATCTTGCATGTGAAAGAATCCAATGAGTAATAATTTACATATATATACATTTTAAACAGCAAAAATACATGGAATCATATATCAGTTTGCATTCAAGGTCTTTAGTGAAATGCCAGAAAGGAGTGCAATCATGAGAGGTGAAATCTTAGGAAACTTATATGCAGTTTAAGAATTATATAAATTACAACTCCAGTTAAAATAAAGAATAAATGTTTGAGTCTCAGTGAGTACATTATATGAGTCCCATGTACCTCTGTAAACTTCCAGTATTTCAAAATTCATAGGTACTTTAAAAATCTATGCCGGCTTGAAAACACAGTATCTCTGCTAGTGGACTCGCTTGGCTGAGGCAGTGAGCCCATCAGGTTCTGACCAAGGAAGGATCACTTCACTGTGCTTGAGTTCCCCCTTTCTGTTGATACTCTGGCTTCTTAGCTAGTAACAGGGTTGATAAGTAATTCTCAAGGGGGTTGAGTAGGCCCGGTCTCAATGTGTAGCCCAGACTAACTTGGGCTAACCTCAAACTTGAGATGCTCTATCTTAGCCTCAAAGTTCTGAGATTATAGTTCTGGCCACCTAGCCAGATGGTTCAACGTAAGACTACAGTGTGACTACAGTGTGTCAGTGTGATAGTGAGTAAAGGCTGTGGCATTGTATCAACTGCGTGACTTTAAACAAGCAACTTAACCTTGTTTTATCTTGTTCTAATCTGTAAATCATTGGAGCTAACAGACATATATGTGAAGACAAAATAACTTCACGCCTGCCACTTAGCTCTCAAACCACGCTAGCTATCATTATCACCGTATGCCTGCTTCCCGTGTCCTTTTCATTCTGACATGGCCTTGGGTTTCATCCTGATTTTGAGACTTTACTTCTGGGTTTGCTTTCTTTCAGTGAAATCTGTTTTATCTATGTTTCTTTCTTTTTTTTTTTTCTTTTCAAATTCTGACTTGGTTAGCTTACATGGTTGTCTCATTATTCCCTCTGCTGTGCCATTTGGGCAAAGAGTGTTGGCTCAAGATTTGGATGGATTCTGCCTTGCAGGGATGTAGAACTGTCTTCTTGCAGTTGGCCCATTGGCCTTACTATCTTCCAGTTTGTAGCCACTCCAAATCCTATAGTTATCTTCGACTCCCCATCTTCTGTCCTTCTCATGTCAGATTCATCCTCAAGTTCAAAAACTTCGTCCTTTGTGAAAACTCTGGTATCTACCACCCCCTTTCTGGTCTGTTGCCACTGGTCCTTTCCAGGTTTCTGTTTCTCTACAGGGCAGTCCCTCTCTGTTTCTGTCATGCCTCTACACTGCTTTAGTCTCTCCAAAATGGTGTTTTTTTCACTCCTTATTTTTGCCACATCTACCTTTTAACAACAACAACAACTACTACTACTACTATAATAACAAGAACAACGAACGCTCACTGAAGCATTACTGAATGCTTTTTCCGGATGATTTCTTGTCACTACCTACTTTCATTTCTTCACCAGCTGCTGTGCCTCACATTCCACAACAAGTAGTAGTGTAGGTTACATGATGAATAATTAGCAGTGATCTCTGTTCCGGGGAGACTTTGTCTAGCGCAGAGGTGTAAAGCTACCTTCCTGTTGATATCATATCCATGTCTTTCTTTGTGCACAAAAGACTTCCTTCTCCCATTGATCCTAATCCTTGCTTAGGATGATTATCTTGTGAAAATTTTCTTGCCTTCTAGAAGCCTCTTTGGGAGCAAGACTGATGTAAACTCAGAGCCTTGAGCTGCTTCTTGCATCCCCCACACTTCTTCTTTCATGTTCTTCTCCTCTGCTAGAGGGACCAGGCACCTTCCTCTGATGCTGCAGTGCCCCAATCTATTACCCTTTGCAGGAATTTTCTGGGGAAAGGGGGGAAGGCACAACACATGGCCTGGTTGCTACACATCCTTTCTACTTGATTTCTGTGGACTTTGAATGATTTTTGGTCTTAAACATAGGGTTAAAACTCTTCATGATTCTCTGACATTCAGCTCAAGTTCCATGTAGGAGTTAAACAAACTAAAAGTTTAAAGAGTGATTCTGCCTTGGAACGTTTATTGAATAATATAGTTTTCATAAGCCTTGCTGGTTGTTTTGAAAGGAATATGGAGGTAGCAAGGCAGAGGTTCTGATACCCTCTTACAGGTGGGGCAAAACATAGATATTACCAATTTTATAGACGGAAAGGCGTAAAGACAACACAGACCAATTTGTCTTCTTTGCATTCTGTCCCCTGAATATGCTTTAAAACACATTCACTTAATTTACAATTCACAGCCATTATTATCTATCCTCTGGTTCATTACCTATTCCTGTTCTTAAGTGGTCTCTTCTTGTTTTTCTTGTTCCAACCAAAGTTATTTTTATTAAATAAAATCATGTCAGTTGGACATGGTAGGAGCATGACTTACAGTCCCAGCACTCAGAAGGCAGAGGCAGGAGGGTCAGAAGCCATTTTTTAAAAATAATATTTAAATGTCTTACCTAGAATTAACAGCTCTTTCAAATATTTATTCCTTCAATAGTTACTTATACCAATAGAGATCAGGATACAGTATGAGTTCTAAGCATATGGTATATCCCTGTAGTTAAAAATTCCACTTCTAGGAAGAGTCAAGAGTATAAATTATTTAACAGCAAATTATGATAATTTCAGAAGAAAAAATTTGTAACATTTGAACAAATACTATAAAATTGCCAACATTTAATTCAAATAAAATATAAACCAGGCAATTATAAAACCTTGGGGTAAATGCTATTTAGTCTGCAGTATTTTAAATTTTTTAAAATCCTTTAAGATATTTATGTATCACAAATTTCTGATATAGAAATTTTTGGTGTTGCTTGTGCAAAAAAAAAAAAAAAAAAAAAAAAAAAAAGTAAGGGCTCCCCCTAGAAAGAAAACCTTAGCCTTTTGTTAAATAATTGGCACCCATTTATGTGTGGGATCAAATAAAATGCTTGCAGTCCTTAAAAATCATGGTGCTTTCTCTGCACTTAGATGCTGTATTTACGTTATCCAATGGGGCATCCAAACCTTGTGGGATAAGGATCTTTCACTGCAGTAACGAGCTATAACAAAAAAGACATGAACTAGCAGCAAGGAAAAAGCAACAGAAGGCAGATTTAGGACCAGTGTCATCTCTGGGAGTCAGTGAAAGCATTTGCTGGCCTAACGCCAATCTGCCCCTGAGGGCGTCTTTATTGGATGCTCTCCTTGCCTTTCAGCACAGAGTCTCCTCTTCCTGTATCTCCACTCATGTAATTCTGCATCACCTCCAAACTGATGTGTCTTTCTTTTTTAGTATTTCACTCAATTCTGGCTCACTATGTTAGCTGCTAACACGGGTGTAGGAAATGCAATGTTTACTGAGGTTGTACTTCCTGAAAGACTGCACGTTGTTACAATTGAGCATGCCTGAGACGGAAGAAGGAAAGAGCAAGCATTTTTCATAAGCAGTAGAAGCAACCTTCGAGATAACCTGAACTTCCCATGGCATTGCATAGCCACAACTTTTCTGTACCACAGAGAAGCATCTAATGCTTTAAAAGAGTTGCCATACCTATGATAACAGTTGTTATCAGGTCAGGTCATATGATATAATATGTTATTATATGTTATTATTTGAGACGTCAACAGCCAGATGGGGTGACAATAGAGACTACCTTATACCAGGTGTTTGTAATTAGTCACCTTTTAGCTTGCCCCCTTATCCTCTAACACCACAGGAAACTGGGTTTCCAAGCCAGTAAGACTCCCTGGGATGGTGATATGTGTGCACTAAAAACTGGATGTTCTCTTGTTGAGATGTTCTTAACTTGGTTCACAGACAGATTATAAAGCCCTTGTGTGTGTGTCAGTCGATGTGGACACAAAAGCAGACATTTTTTTTTTTTTTTTCAGGCCTCTAATGTACTTGGTTTTCTTTAAAAGAAACAAATCTGGCAAGCATGTATGTTCTATTATTTGAAGCCATGATTCCTCAGGTTTCAAAATATATGTGTTTCTTTCCCCCCAGCTTGCTACTACCATTACTAATTTGTTCTCTTAAGACATTTAAATTTTTCATTCAAAATTAAAAATTTAAGAATATTGTGTGTGTGTTTGTGTGTACTCGAAAGCACTTTTAGATAAAGCAATCTGTTTGGAAGGAGCAGGATACATAGTGCCATGATTTCAGATTTTAATGTTTGTTTTTTAAGATTTTATGTTTTAATTAACATATATGTGTCTGTGTATAGTTTTGTTCATGTGGGTATAGTTTCTGCAGAGGTCAGAGGACAGCATCAAATCCCTTGAAGCTGGAGTTACAGTGGTTGTGAGGTAACCCAGTGGGTGCTGCAAACTGAATTCCAGTCTTCTGAAAGAGCGGCATGTGCTCCTAATCACTTAGTCTCTGCAGCCCCAGATTTTAATGTTTTACACTTGGTTATTATTAGCTCTGATCAACTGAGTTGCCTCTGTCAACTCCAGGCATAACAGAAAAGAATGCTTGAAAGGTGTGTATGTGCTTATGTAGAAAACCATAAGCGATTAATAACCAGATAAGGAGGGATTTTTAAAAATTACCCTGAAAAATCATTCATTTTTGCCTTAGAATAGTCTATAAAATGAATTCCCCTGGGCCCTGTGTCTGATTCACATGGTGAATTCACACAGTAAAGTGACACAGATTTAGAAGGAGCATTTGAAGGATCCTCTCCTCCTAGCAGGGGAGCCTCAACAGGAAGCAGCACCAAAGATCCCTGGGCTTCATCTACAATTCACTTAGACCACTTACAAATGCATCGCCTTGCACCTCTGCATCCCTTGTGAAGCACATGTAAGAGGCAGCTTCTCCTTTATCCTCTAATACTGTAGGAAACTGGATATTTCCAAGCCAGTGAGACTCCCTGGGATGTGATACGTGTGTGCCCAAAGTGGATGTTTTCTTGCTGGGATGTCCTTAATTTGGTTCAAAGACAGATTATAAAGCTCTTGTGTGTGGTGTGTGTGTGTGTGTGTGTGTGTGTGTGTGTCGATGCGGACACAAAAGCAGACATTTTTTTTCAGGCCTCTAAAGTGCTTTGGTTTTCTTTAATAGAAACAAATCCAGCAAGCTTGTATGTTCTATTATTTGAAGCCATGATTCTACAGGTTTCAAAGTTTATGTATTTCTTCCCCCCCCACCCCCCCGACTCTGGAAGAAGGCACAAGGGAAAGGGATGCTCCATCAGGTCAGCTGAGATTGGGAGGAATTTGGTGAAATCAGGCACATTTTAATGTCTCTCTTCCTGATGGAGTCCTGATGTTGTGAGCACTGACTAGTGACAAACAGTGCTTTCTTCTTTCTTTCTTTCTTTCTTTCTTTCTTTCTTTCTTTCTTTCTTTCTTTTTCTTTTTCTTTTTTCTTTTCTTTTTTTTTTTTTTAAGTAACGTGAACTAGAGCATTTCTGCTAAAAGCTTAAAGGAGCTGCCAGGTGAGATGTCTCAGTGAGACGTTCTCCCTGAAAGAACACAAGTTAGTACATGCAGAGGCTCTGTTTGGACCCCACCTGTCTGGAAATACAAAATCCCCATTGTCTGCCTGCTGCCACTCCTCAGGCCTCCTGCACACTCAAGCTGCCCCTCTATGGTGTTGGCTCAAGTATTTCATTAGAACCTCTTTGTGGCATGGTGAACCTGATTGTAATGAATAGGCTGAACTCTGAAAGCACTAGGCACTGACCTCCCGTCTGCTGACATCCTAAATCAGGCCATTAGAGGATTCCACAAGAAAAAGCATGCTGTTCATAGGTTAATTTATCTCTCATTTAGTTCAACTAGATGTGTGCTTATAAAGGCCCTTTAATTGAATCTTATAGATGCCACAAAGAGCTTCCCATTTGAAGGGACCTTTTGGAAATACAGTCAGTTATCAGTTATCCAGAGGGATGCACACTGTCCAGCACAGCTGAGTACGGCACAGAAGTGGTCCCCTCTCCTCTTTTGCTTGATTACTTTGAAACTTCTCTATCTATCCAGTATTCAACCTGAACTGTGGCAGTGGGTGATCTTTGTTATTTCTTTGTTTATCTGGGCTGAGGGTCCACCCACCAAAGTGCTGCAAACAAACAAAGAGGACTGATGACTCCTGGTGGCCACAGGCTCTCTATAACTCATTAAAGAATGGAGTAGCCACATCAGCTACTTTTCTCATTGCTGTGACCAACTGTCTGATAAGTAGCAACTCATGGAAGGAAGGGTTTATTTGGCTCACACTATTAGGAGGTATATTTCATCAGAGAGGAGGGCAGACCATGCTGACAAAACTATTTTGTTGGGCTGTCTCTCTCACATCTTGGCAGAATGGAAGCAAAATGAGGAAAGGAAATGGGGTACAGGCTGTAAACCTCATGGCCTACCCCCACAGTGATCCATTTCCCTAGGCTAGAATCCACCTCCCAAAGGTTCTGCTCACTTCCAAGACAGTACTACCAGATGGGACCAAGTGTTCAAATTTATGAGCTTCTGGGGACCATTTCACATCCAAAACAAGATTTGGAAATTCATGTGGTATCATTAGAAGGTTGAGGCATGCCTGGCTGTATACAACACACATAGATCATGGTTGCCTGAGGCCCAATTATAACCACAGTGATGGTGTCTGCTCTATGAGCACTCGCTCTGTGTCATGAGCCAAACTTACCATTAAATTTAACTGTTTAATTTTACAACAAGACAAAGATGTTTAGAGCAATTTTCATTCCTATTTTGAAGTTGGGAAAAACAAACTCTACAGAGATTAAACAGTCAACTTGTATGCTTTTCTAGAAAGAATCCAGGATAGTAGATAAGAGCCAGGCTTGTACTCTCACTCTGGCCCCAGAACTTGCTTCCTCCTAGGATTTCTAAGCACATGAAGCTGTCAAATGTTACTGGTTGGTGGTGATGTATACAGTGATGCTCATGGTACTTGTTGTTTGATCTCTTTTCACTTCTCAGCCCTCATTTAGATTCCATTGGTAGAAGCTTGCTAGCCTTCCTCCTGAAGATGCTCATATTGAAATACCATGACAGGTATTTATGAATGACGGATTAAAGACATGCCCATTCATACACTAAGGCTTAGAGAAACTATGCTTGTATTGGTGCATTTGCAAATTTTCTGTGTGATGTTGTCCCTACCCCTGCCACCTTTACCAGAGCCAACACCTACATTCTCCATTTCCCCTTTTCAGAGAGCTGCAGCTACAGGAAGCATTTGCACTAGTGCTTTCTACTCTAACAATGCTTAAGAGCCAAAGAGTCACCCCGATGCTGACTGCTTGCCCTGGCGCTGCTCCTGCACACACCTCAGCAGTCAATTTCTAAATATTGAAGGTTTGTGCCTTCAGTACTTAGTTAATTCATTTATCACCTACCTTTAAGGGATAATTGTAGGTGCATAATTTTAGAAACATCATTATGCCTGTTGATATAATCCAGAGCCGCCACAGCGTTGCAGCCCTGATTATATGTTCAATTAACTGCCACATGTTGCCGGCACCTCTCACCCTCCAGGTTTCCCTTCTGTTGGATATTTGTAATAACATAACAAAAATAGCCCTGTCTGGAATTGCCCCAGTGCCCCCATGTCCTCTCAAGTTCACAGACAAAAGGAACATACAGCTTTTAAATTTCAGTTTCCTTTTTTCCTCCCTCCTCCCCTGCCTCCCTCCTTCCCTCTCTTCCTTCCTCCCTTCTTCCTTTTCTTCATATTTTATTTTGCACTTTAAGTAAAGAGAACATGGTTGTGGGAACATGGTTGTGATTCAGACTGTCTGATTCCCACTCTGAGTTGTAAGAGATTTTAGATGAATCACTGATTTTCACCAGAATCTCTTTCATTTAGGAACACAATGCACTTGTAAGCCTGTGCATTGCCTAAATGCACAGAATTACCTTGAGGTTCTATTGGAATAATATATTGAATGTGTATTACATATTTACCATATGTAAATTCCCTAAAGGCAGTGACAAAACTCTTAAGTGTTTGTTTCCTGAATGAAGCCTAAACTTAGGGGCTGGCTTTAACAAAAATGCCCCAACTCAGTTGCCTGAACTCCGCTATGTCTGTAGCCTTCAAGTGTTGAGGTTAGGGGATGGAGCTGACATGAAAGAAACAATTTCAAAGATATGGCTTCCCCACAGGGGCATTAGAGAACATCAGATCATCTCCTTGCAGAGGAATACAGAATCCTTTGCTCTGGTCATGTCATCTCTGTCTCGAGAATAGCTATGATTCTTTCCCATTGCAGTGATGGGGTCATTCAGTCTAGATTGTGTTCACCCTTTTGAGTGAACACTTTTGTGTAGATACAGAACTGGCATTTCTGCAACTCTCATTCTAGAGAGAAAAGAAATGCAGAGAGAGAGAGAGAGAGAGAGAGAGAGAGAGAGAGAGAGAGAGAGAGAGATACAAAAAGAGAGAGCTGGTTCACACAGTACCCGAAATGAAGTAATAAGAAGCACCATCTGTGGATCAACAGATCAAGAAGAGATGCCATTCCTTGGAGGAGACAGCCCCACACTAGAACATTTTACTTGCAGTGGGAATCTGGCCTGGCATCAGTTGTCACACCCTGTCTTTGGTTGTAGCATTTCCGGGGTGTAAGACAAGCTAAGTGCATGGTGATATTAGTGTGAGGCAGCATGCTCCCCTACTAAGATAAACAAGCCGCAATGCCCTATAATTACATAAGGTGCCAGGTGGCCCTCAGGAGGGCCACCAGGTAACCCTTCATCCTCTCTTCTGGAGATGAATTCTCGGTTGTTCATTTGTGGTGTTTCTCTTTGACATTCCCAGCTTGGTATTTCCATCTTTGTTTTCTCTGTTGGGAGCGTCAGTAGGAAATGTTGCTGCTCTGAGCCTTGTCCAAGGGACCATCCATTTCTAGGGAATGGCTCTGTTTATCGGAGGATAAGAACCTTCAGGAATGGAACAGCATCCATCTTTTGCATAAATATTTATTGTGTGTCTACAATAGTCTGGGCCCCGTAATACCACTGTGATAAATTGTACAGGCTATTTTCTCTGCCTGAGTATTTCCCACCATGATTAGCCCTGCTACTTCCTTCTCCCTTCAGATCTCAGGAGAAATCTTCCCCATTTCACCTGACAAGTCAAACTCTAGTTATGTTTCTGTGATCTTGTATACTTCATTTACTTTCTAACATTTCTGGTTATTATTTTCTTCCCTGCCAGACTATGTTGTCCAGGAGGCCAGAGCTCAAGAGTATAGTGCTCTTGTCTGTGTGGGTATCTAGCATTTATAGACACTCAATAAGTACTGATTTAATAAATGGGTGAATGAATGAAAGAGTGAGTGAGTGACTACCAAGCATAGGGCCCAATTAATTCACCCTTTCATAAGCCTTTGTGGAAATGCTATTATACATCTGAATGGGAGGTATATATATCCATCCTTGAAATCTAATGAGCTTTGAAATAATCACTAAAGTTTCCTGCCTAGAGTTTTCCCTATAATCTCTGCATAAAAGATCTTTTTAAATAAGAGGGTTTTTTTTAAATCAGAATATCAGAAAATGTCTTTTCATCAGTTTTAACAATAACATGGGCATCTTATTTGACAGAAAGAGAACTTCAGAATTTAGTTCATTGGGGGTGATTTATACAATTAATTGTAGCCTACTGCTGCAATATACAATAGTGATAAATAACAATGTGTTTGGGTATTTTAATTGTAAAGCAGCCCCTTCTCTGGCCCTTGATTGATCATGGCCACTGTAATCATGATGGAAACCTTTCATTAACCTTTTTATATTTAATTTCTTCTTTTGAGTTAACATCATTATAAATCCTATTTCCATGAACAATGCAACATGCACCCTTTGAAGAGCCTCGTAAGCTTCCTGTCACTGTGTGGCTGTCAAATAAGAAGGAAAAAATCCTGAGTGAATCTGAGCAACAAAGGGTTTCAGAGAGCCTTCTGAGTGTGTCCTCCCTCCTCTGAAGATCTCCTTGTGGAGTGGTAACACCCAGTGAGTCTAATGTCCTAAAGACCCATAAAACATTATTTCACATGAAAATTTGGTCTTGCCTATGAGCTGTTGCTAATGAATTACATGTGATGCAAGAAGCAGCATGGCTGAAATATTTTTATTAATACTACTAATAATTTTTTTGCTTATACAGCACCTTTCATTGCAGAAAACTGAGTTGCAAAGGAAGCTTTTGAGACATACTCAGGGTGAAGTTACTGGCTCATGACTTTTTACCCTTGCTGCTTCTCCTTCATTTATACAGAGAATATTTCTATGTTTGGCATTGTCCTAAGTGTTTAGATTATATATTTAATCTCTATGACATCTTTGTGAAATGGATATCATTACATTTGGTTTATAAAGAGGTGATTGAGGTACAGAGAAGTAAATAGGCCTTCCTATTTCCTCAGACCAGGATAGATAGTTCTTAATAAAGATTGCTGGGGTTTTATCCTGAAGAAAATGGGACAACATACCTAACTGTTGGCACATACCACTGATAGCTTTCTTTTTTGGCACTGTAGTAAATTCTTTTACATTATTTCTTTGGTATATGTACTTTCTCTACATTCCCAACTAGATTATAATCTCCATGAGCAAAAGGATTTGGACTGTAGTTTATAAAACATTTTTTATATTTTAAATAACCAGGACATATATTTTAACTAGAGCACAGGATAAAACTTAGATTATGTTGCTTTAATATGTCATAGGCAGGCAGGCTTAAACAACCAATCATGTTCTCACGTTACTTTCTTTACTATTTTTATTTTTATTATTATTTTATGTATTCACTGTATATCCAGCTCACTACCTCCCTCACAGTCCCTTCCCACAATACTCCCCCCCCCTTCTCCCTTCTCCTTCAAGCTGGTGCCCCCACCCCCATATATCCCAACCCTGGCATATCAAGTCTTTGTGAGGCTAGATGTATCCTCTCCACTGAAGTCAGACAAGGCAGTCCAAACAGAACATATCCCACATACAGGCCACAGTTTTTGAGATAGCTCCTGTTGCAGTTGTTTGAGACATGAAGACCAAGCTGCATCTTTGCTATAAGTGGGAAATAGTCTTGAACACATTAGTACAGGAGACAATTTCCTGAACAGAAAACCAGCTGACTGAAACAGATGTAGATACAGCCAACCATTGGACTGAGACTGGGACCCCTATGGAAGAGTTAGGAGAAGGATTGAAGGAGTTGAAGAGGATGACATCCCCATAGGAAGAACAATAGTATCAACTAACCAGGACCCCTGGGAGCTCCCAGAGATCACCAACCAAAGAACATACATGGGCTGGTCCATGGCCTCTGACACATATGTAGTAGAGGACTATCTTTTCTTGGCTCAGTGGGATAGGATGCACCTAATCTTGTAGAGACTTGATGTCCCAGGGAAGGAAGATGTGGGGAAGGTGTGAGTGGGTGGGTGAGTGGTGGAGCACTCTCTCAGAGGCAAAGAAGGGTGAGGAGGGGGGTAAAGAACTCTTGGAGGGAGGACTTGAAAGGGGGCAGCTTTTGGAATGTAAGTAAATAAAACAATTTTAAAAAAGAGAAATATTCAAAGTCCTTAGTCACCAGGAAAATGCAAACCAAAACAACTCTGCGATTCCATTGTACACTGGTCAGAATGGCTAAGTTGAAAAACTCAAGTGACAGCACATGCTGGCGAGGATGTGGAGCAAAGGGAACACATCTCTGTTGCTGGTGTGAGTACAAACTTGCACAACCACTTTGAAAATCAATTTGCTAGTTTTTAAAAAAAAAAAACTGAGAATAGTTATACCTCAAGACTCCGCTGTATCACTCCTGGGTATATGTGCAAAGATGCTTCACCATCCCACAAAGACATCTGTTCAACTATGTTCAGTATAGAGTTTGGCAAGGCTTGGGATTAGTTTATTTAAAATTAATATTCAATTGTTTAATTTTTAATCTTTCCCTCATTAAGATATAAAAGCAAATAATGCATCTCTTATCTATTTATCTGTCTGTCTATCTATATCTCTTGGTCATCTCCAACAAATTGGTATTATTATTATTACTATTGTATTATTTATCATCATGTCTTTTGTAGAATGCTATCTCTGAGCAGAATAGCTATTATGTTCATCAGAATAGCTATGGTTTATTGTAAAAACAGCCATTCCCCAATATCATATTTTTTGATCCTTGATGTTCCTTCAAGAGATAAAAGGTGATCAAGAATACAGATCAAGATTAACTGAAACTTCAGCTCTGTATACAGCTATGGGAAAGTTCATGCTTGGGTGTGATCGTCTGGTATGGCTAATTTGGATTCACCTATTCCTGTGAGTAGCCAACCACTTACCCAGGCTTTGTAAGCTCAAAAACCTCACTAGGTCTCCAAGTTGGACTTTTGCACAAGCATACTTGGCAGTTGGTGGTCTGAAAGGAGTGGGTAGATACTTGTTTGCAGCTCCCTGAGAAAAGAAGTTTTGCAGTAATGCCTTTTGTTTAACTCAAAAATGACAGATTTAAACATGAACTCCTTCTCTGAATAGAAGATTCTCCTGTGAATGCAATAATGAGCAATTAGGAGAACAGTCACATGACTATATGAGGATACTCTGACAGTGTGACAATCACACCTTATCTCAGGAGGTAGCCATGACAGGGCTATACCCTCTGTCTATCTTAGTCAGGCAGCTAACAGTGATGTAGGGACTTCTTTCTTTCTTACCTTCAGTATCTTCTTATTTAAAGCATTCAGCTCATGTGGCTACCATACCAATTTCAAAATCCTTTACTTCTGTATTTATTTGGATCTATACTGACGTCTGTCATACTTTAATTAGACTAGTTACAGACAAAAATATTCAAAAGGCATGTGTGTCAGACCCATGAGGGATATAGTTTTTCTACCGTTAGTAATTCTTGAAACTAACTTCTCTGGGTGCTATAGACTCTGGAAGCAAGGATATATCTTCTTTTGGAATTTCCTTAGCAGAGAAAATACTTAGTGACCCTCCTAATCAGAGACTTCCATGATGTTTCTCTCTATTTTGCCAGGACAATAAGCTCCTGCATTGCCCTAAAACAGGGAAAATTTTACTTCCGGTAGGGCTTTGCTATTTCATGTTGATATCCTCTCATTCCTTTTCAGTACCATGTCCTTGACTTCAGAATACTGGAAAAACTCGGCTTGCAAATCTGCTTTTGGCAGAAATAGTTATCTTCATCTCTAGGTCACGTCTCAGGCTTTTGTTCAGTCACAAGTTCTGTGTGGATTTATCCTCGGTGCGTCTACTTGAATATTCAAAAAGTCATCAGCTAGTCTAATTTGTTTTTTTTTTAGCCATGTAAAAGACTGATTTGCTTTGACAGGTGGATCAGAAACAGAATTGGAGCTATTTTATCTGGACCTAATTAAACAACCTTCATTACCGGCAGATATATGTTTGTGACTTAAAATTAGCATGATTGGAATTAAAACTCAAAATATAAGGCATTGAATTCAGATATGGCTGGTTTAAAAATAAATTCCATACATTTTAAATGCAGCAAGTCTGGATTTTAAATATTCTATAGTGACAAATTCCATTTAAAGGTAGGTGTGTGTGTGTGTGTGTGTGTATGTGTGTGTGTGTTTGAGCGCGCGTGCTCGTGCGTGTTTACATGCAAACCTAGCTATGGCCATAGATAGTAGCAGAGAGACAGATGCTCATATTCTGAACTCTTCAAGAACAGCTTTCTGAATTATAAAACATTAATAAAATATTTGTAAAATCAAATTTCTCCCCCCCTTTTCCCTTAAGCACTGAATTCATCTTTGAGAACTCTGTAAGCTTTCTTTGGCTTCAAAGGTTACACTCTCTAATCAAATTATTTCTCTTTATTATTGCCCAGTCACTAAAGTTTTGTCATTGCTTCTTATCACATGTATTGTGACTCTATATAGACTAGATAGATAGAGATGACAGAAAATCTGTTTAAAATATCCTCTGGTGCAGCCTTAGAAACCACATGATCTCTTTAATGGCATTTTACTCCCTAACCTTTTGAGAAGTATTTGAAAGACTTTCAACGAATTTTCACGTAAATATTTCCACACACACAAATTGCTATATGTAAGGACACATTCTGGGTAATAATTGAAAGTCAGTAATTATAAAATGTTTATAGACAACACACACACACACACACACACACACACACACACACACACAATTTTAGACTTGTAAAGATTGTCATGGACTGATATTCCTGAGCCAGATTTTACCTTATGAGGGAAACTAAAAGGTTGAATAAAACATATTGACATTTCTGTTCAACATTAAGGCGGTAGGAATTAGGGCGGATTCCTTTTCCTAACAAACGTTAATATGAGATTCCTGCTGTGATGAGAACTGGATATCAAGAATCTAATCCCTGCCCCCGCCTTGTGTTTCCAAATCTCTCTCCAAATTATTAAAATTCCAGGTCTTCTGTGATACTTTTTGATTCATTTCTGTGATTTTTAACTACTTTAGATGCAAGTAAGAGCCTGTTCCTTGTGTTTATAGCCTCTTTGTAAACCGATCACATTTTATAAAATATGAAATAAAGCATTTGTGTTTCTCCATGTCCATTTAACAATGAGAATTTCCAGATGGTCCTTGAGTTGTATTTTCCGAGAACTGAAACAGCAGTTCCCGCTGGAGATTGCTCCCTCTGCTGTGTTTGCTCAGCCCTTCCTGACCCTGATGATGACGGGTCTTGTATAGCCACTGTACCTCCCCCTCATCCCTGCCTAGTAGTTCACTTCTGATTTCAAAGTGGCACCCACTAAATCTAGCTTAGCATAGGCTTTCTTTTATTCACTACTCAGTTAACTTCAATATGCACATTGTCACTGCTTTGGATCCTCCTTGGCTCCCAGCCTCAATGCAACAGGACTCTAGGTGATTAGACTCTTATTTGGGAGGAGTGATATGAACTAGTTTGCTAAAGATTGAGATTTAAACTCTTGATTTTTATATTCCTCATTCCACAACTGTGACACCTCACACAGAGTGTCTCCCGTTCTGCCCGTTTACTTTTTTCTCCTAATGCAGTTGTATGATGCAGGTACCTTTTCTTGGGCCCTTTGCTGCTGCCTCTTTGATCCCTGAATCTTGAAATAACTTCTAGAGAACTGCTTATGTAAGTGAGAAGTTGGGTTGAACTTCCCACCACTTTGTTGGCCTCGTTTGAGAATGTAGATTCTAAGAGCATCTGCTCACAGACATCTGAGGACTTGAAATGAAAAGTACCTTTAACATTTTTGTGAGTATACCTGAAATGCAGGAGGCAGAAGCAAGAAAAAGTTCTAACAGCAAGTATGTGGCAAGAGCTGTGGTGATGTATAAGGCAGGGAAGGAGGATAAGGGCAGTGGCCAGAGAGATTGCCACTGTGCTCAGATTGAAAGTTGGTTCACTAGGAAGAAAGCAAGTGAGCAAATACCTGAAGGTGGGGAATACCATAGGACTTGGCCTGTGAAAGAATAAACATTAGAGTCTTGAAGAAGTAGACTCAGAGGAGATAGAAGGTGACAGTGATAAGAGACAAGGCCAAACAAAAGGCATACCTGGCTGCCATTACAACTGGGGTGTGTGTGTGTGTGTGTGTGTGTGTGTGTGTGTGTGTGTGTTTGAGAATCTCATACAATATATTTTGATCACATTCATTCCCAACACTTTCCCTTACTTCCTTCCAGATCCATACCACCTATCTATCCCCCAACTTCCTATTTTCTCTCCTTTTTGTTAACTCATCAACCCCAGTTTGAACTGACCATATTAAAAGAATGAGGTCATCCCCTGGAGAGTATGATCAACCTACCAGGAATCACACCCTTAAAGAAAACCAACTCTCCTTCTCTGTAAAGCTATCAACTCACCGTAGGTTCTTACTTAGGAATGAGACTTGTACCACATCTGCTGAAAGTTCACGAATGCTACAGTCTCATCATATCCAAAAGACGACAGTGTCATTTTTCTCTGAGTAAAGAAGGCAGTCAAAGAGTTTTAGATAAAAATGGTACAGACTGGCACACATTGTAAGGAGTATCCAGCAGTTGAGGATTAAGTAGAATGACAGAGATAAAAACAGAGGTGAGTTAGGTGCTATAAGATGTTGCTGGTTGAGACAGGAGGACTCAGAATGTGCATCTAGGCTTGAGGTGATGCTGTTGGCATTCACATTCCTCATGATTAAACAAGAGAATCTGCGATCACTTGCCCATGTATGGCAACAAGCAAGCAGGCATGGAACTGGAGCAATAACTGAGGACTTTACATCTTCATCTGCAAGGACTAGGCAGAGAGAAAGAACTGAGACTGGTGGGGGGTTTTGAAGTCTCAAAGCCTATTCTCAGTGACATACCTTGTTGGACAAGGCCATACCTCCTAATCTTTCACAAATAATTCTGTCAACTGGGACCAAACATTCAAATAGTTGACCCTATGGAAGGCATTCTTATTCAAATCACCACATTGGAGATGTGCAAAAATATTCTTGTATAGATTAATGGCTCATTTTGGAAGAAGAGTCTGGGTTTATAGGCGTCATTATAGCTAGGCCACATATTAATAGTTTGCTATGGTATGTGCAATCATGCTAATGATATAATGCTTAGTAGATTTTTCAAGACCAGCAGTAATCATTGGGAAAAATAAAAGTTATTCTCTTATACAGATAAGTAATCTATGTTAGAGCATGGGTCAATGGTCTGATCAGTTGCAATGTTGGTCATCAGGAAACAGGCTGTATGGGGGTGAATATTTAGGCTCCAGACTATTTGTCTCTAACCAGATGACTTCTGTAGATTCTGTGAGTGTGTGTGTGTACGCATGCATGTGTATGTGTGGTGTGTGTGTTTGTGTGTGTTTGTGTGTGTTTGTGTGGGGTGTGTGTGTATGTGTGGGATGTGTGTGTGGTGTTTATGTTTGTGTGTGGTGTGTGTGTGGTGTGTGTATGTTTGTGTGTGGGTGTGTGTATGTGTGGTATGTGTGTTTGTGTGTGTGGTGTGTGGTGTGTGTGTGTGTGTGTGTGTGTGTGTGTGTGTAAGGGGGGATGGGGATTATTTTCTCCATCAATTCCTAAACTTAAATTTGACCCTCTATGGTGCATCAGTCATTCACTCCCCTGTCTGCTGTTTAAGCTGAACTGCACAATGGTGCTATTCTGCAGCCAATGGTGGAGGAATTGTCACATCTCTGTGTCTGCTCATTAAGTTGAAAAATAACAGAAAAGCTGTTACAATTTTGTGGCTTTCCTTATAAGTGTGAAGTTTTGTGGATAACAAAAAGTTAATTTTCAGATACTTATGAGTATACCCAAGCTGCGTTGCCTTTAAATGGAAACATTTCAGGATTGGGCTGTTAAAACCAGGTATCATTTTCCTCTAAACAGGCCATTTTAGAATAAAACTGTATCTGTCAGAAATAAAAACAGTGTTTTTATGCTTCATTGTAATCTTCTCATTGCTTTAAGGACTTCAGAGTCCCAAGGGAGTGTTGGCAAACAAGACAATGTCCCTGTATGTTGGATTTTCCTTGGGATCTTTGCTTTTGATTACATGTGAGAATTAAGAGTGTCTGGCAGTCACCTATCATCAACAGGCTTAAAAAGTAATAGCCTAACTTATTTTGGCTTTATCCACAGTCATTTTGCATCTGCTTTTCCCTCCATTCCCCCATCTCATAAACTATTTTAGGTGACAACATGCAAATAAGCACATTTTCCTGCTAATTTCATCCAGTTTGGATTACCTGCCACACTGAAGATGCAGCTGCCATGGACTGAAGTTACAAGACACAAAACTTCAGCTGCAAAAATCTTTTCTCATACTGGACAAAATGCTGGCGTCCTTGTGCATCTAGTGACAGAGCCCATGGGTGTGGCCACCTGGTTCTATGTTGCTGAAATTTGCCATTCTCTCCCAATACAATATCCATTTTCCAGGCAATAATAAATATTTCGTAAACCTTATCCAGAGACTGTGAAAATTCAATTGGCCTTAAAAGGAGAATTAACATGACTTGAGTTAACACTTGGAAGACAATCAGAGGTCCTAGAGTTCTCATAATTTAAGGGAAGTTTTAGGAGAATAACCTCATAAGAATTTGTTTATAAGAGAATCTTCAGTTTTATAATATACTGGTAGGAATATTATTATAGTTTTATTTCTCTTTTTTCTCCCCTCCTTCTTCTGCATCTTTTTCTTTTCTTTATCTATTAATAAATTGTCACAGAAGGTCTGCTATGACAAGTTCTGTGTTATTCCTCCAAATACAAAATTCTAAACAAGACCAATAGAGGTCAGTACTTTTGTGGAATTTATTGAAAGAGACAGAAATATAAGGAAGAAATTATGCCATTTATTCAGTAGTCTCACTGGGTAAATTCTGAGAGGTAGACCAATAGAACAAAATTCGAGGGAATAATGAGGACTATGCTGGGTAGTCTTATGTCAACTTGACATAAACTAGTATCATATGTGAGGAGAGAACCTCAATGGAGAAAATGCCTCCAAAAGATCTGGCTGCCGGCAAGCCTGTAGAGTATTTTCTTGATTAGTGATTGATAGCAGAGAGCCTACCCCATTGTGGGTGGAGCCATCCTTGGACTGGAGGTCTTGGATGCTATTAGAAAGCAGGCTGAGAAAGCCATGAGGAACAAGACAGTAAGGAGCACTCCTCAGTGCCCTATGCATCTGCATCAGCTCCTGTCTTCAGGTTCCTGCCCTGTTTGAGCTCCTGTCTTACTTAAGTTTCTTTCATAAGGAATAATTGTGTGGAAACATAACTCAAAAAACAAAAGGAAAAGAAAAACAAGCAAACCCACAAAAGCCCCCCAAATCAAAACCCACCTTTTCTTCTTGTGGTGGTTTGAAAGAAAATGGCCCCCATAGGTATATAGGGAGTGGCACTCTTAGGAAATGTGGCATTAGAGTATGCATGGTTTTGTTGGAAGAGGTGCATGACTAGGGGGTTGGTTTTCAAGTCTTAGAAGCTCAAGCCAAGCTCTCTTTCTGCTGCCTGTGAATCAAGACACAGAACTCTTAGCTCCTTCTCTACCACCATGTCTGCCTGCATGCCGCCATGTTTCCCTCCAGGATGATAATGGACTAACTTCTGACCTACAAGCCAGCCCCAACAAACAAGCCCCAATTAAATGCTTTCCTTTATAAGAGTTGTGGAGGTCAATGTCTCTTCATAGCAATAAAACTCTAAGAGACACTTCTCACATTTCTTTTGGTCATGGTATTTATCACAGCAATAGAAACCCTAACTAAGAGAGAAATAGAAACTAAGAGTGTGGTGTTGCTGTGACAGAGATGTTTATAGAAGAATTACAGAAGAACTTTGAAATTTTGGGCTGAAAAAGCCAACAAGTGTTCAAAGCTTGATGAGCTGTTCTGTGGGATCTTGAAAGATAAGAATGTTGAGAGCAATATGGAGGATGGAGGCCTGGCTTGGGAAATTTTACAGGGAAATTTTAGAGTCCCTTGATTCTATTAGGGCTGTTTGCTATTTTGAGTTAAGAATTGTTAGCTCTGGTTAGCTGAAGCTGAAGAATCAGCTGTGATGAACAAGATACAAGAACTACTAAAACAATCCTTTTGCTTTACTCTGACAATTGATACTGGTTCCGTGGAGTTAAAGAATTAGCAGTGATTAAGAAGAGACTGGCATCATTGAGGTGGAATCTTCTAGGAAATGTTTCCTCCAACTAAGCACATGCAAGATGCATCCCCAAATCCACTAAATACTGTTATAAGAACTTAGTTTGGAAGAGTCACTCAGGTGGTGTTGATTTTAAAGGCATGAAGGAGTCGTGGAGAACAGATGAGGCTCAGCACTGTGTTGTAAGGTTGGAGTCCCTGAAGAAAATCCAAGAGAGGCTATTGGTAAAAGTACATTACAGTTCAAGCCAAAGACATCAGTGTTTTGGAGATGTCAGTACTATGGTACATCTGCAAAGCACAGCAGCAAGTATGAGGTTGACCCAAGCCTAGGAGACAGTCTGTGTGTGCTACAAAAGGCAGAGACAGAGAAGTGACCCTGGCCCTTTGGAGGAGCCCAGACACTGAACACTGAGTTACTTATATTTAGGAGTTTTGTCCTGCTTTGTTCAAATTGGGACAATGCCCTGGCTCTTTCCTCTTGAAGAAAGAAAGGTGTTTACTTCTTTACTTGACAGGAGTCCAGGGTTGAGAAACTTTAAATTTTTAAAGAGATTTTAGGATTTTTACGAAGATTTTGGATTTTAAAGCAGAGTTTGGATACTTTGAAGAGACTTCTAATGTTTAATTGTTTGAAATTTTAAAGACTGTGGGGCTTTTAAAACTGGAAAGATTTTGTATTGTGATGTTCATATTAATGTGTGATCTTGGGGATGAACAAGAAAGGAAAGGTTGTGGCTTAATAGTGATGTGTTTGTGTGTCAGGTTGACAAGGGGCCAATTGTGCTGGATAGTTTTGTATAAAATTTAACACAAGCTAGAATAATTTGACAGATGTGAAATTCAATTAAGAAGAAAAAAATCTGGCTGCAGGCAAGCCTTTAGGGCATTTTCTTAATTAGTGATTGATGGGAGATGGCTCAGCTCATTGTAAATGGATCTTCTCCAGGGTTGGTGGCTCTGAGTTCTACAACAAAGCAAGCTCAGAAAGCCATGAAGAGCAAGCTAATAATCAGTGCTCTTCCATGGCCTCTGCATCAGTTTGTCTTTAGGTTCCTGTCCTGTTTGACTTCATAGCCTTGGATGAAGAATAGCAATGTGCAAGCATATGGCAAATAAACCCCTTTCTCTCCAAATTGCTTTTGGTCATGGCGTTTATCACAATAGAAGAAACCCTAAGACAGAAACATTAGTGTGATATAAGGAGAGCCTCACTACCACCCTGCACCTCAAGGAAAGTGCAGTGGAACGTAGTAGCACTTTGTAAAACAAAATAACAAGAAACAACAACAGAAGATGAGGAGGAGGAGAGAGGATGGAAGATGGAGGGAGGAGGGAAGAGGGAGGAAGAAAGAGGAGGAGGAAGAAAGGAAGGAAAAAAAAGATTCGGTCCACTCAGAGGAGATAGAAGACAAGAATTGAGGCAAGGACATTTTTGGAAGATGAGAAAAGACATAGAATCAAAGGACTGAGAGATGGACAGAGGAGCTGGGCTACACAACTTGAGGGCAGAAGAGTGTGAGCTGGGTTCAGCAAGTCAGTCAAGGGTGTTAACCTGTAGTGACTGATAGAATTTCTGAGTCTGCACTTAATCCCAAGACCAACAAGAGACAGCGGGTGGTGTGTGTGTGTGTGTGTGTGTGTGTGTGTGCACATATGTGTTCTTTTGTATCATGCATGGACGACAGAGTAGGGTATCGGAAACCATTTAATTAAGAAAGTACTGAAGATTTTCTCCTGTCTCTAATTTCTTCAAAATTCTGGTGGCCTGTTTGTTGTTTTTAACAAAATCTTAAACGTTCAATTTTTTCCAATAAAACCTCGGGAGCCAGATGCTGCGGTGAAACCTGCTAACTTGAAGAGGCAGAGAGCACCCAGCTGACCTTCTTTCTCAGCCAATGTCACAAATGGAAACTTTCCTTCTCCACTCCATCTCAAAAACCCCTCAAACTGAATGTCCCTCAATTCTACTTCCTGTGCGTCCGTCTGTCTGTCCTCCTGACCTCTTGTAACTCTCCATGGGTTCTTCCTATGTTCACACCCTGTCAATCGGTTGTTTGCTCTGCTTCTTGATCTATTGTTGACTTTATTTAGTTCTGTTTACAATAAACAGATAGCCCATGGACTGAAGGTGTGTGCTAGAACTCAGCCATACCACAAGTAAAAACATATTTTTCCCAATAAACAACACAAGCTTGGAGTTTCACAGTGTGATCAAATATCCTGCAGCCGTGGCCCATAATTATTAATATCTGAGAGAGCACCAACTAGCCCTGTTGTCAGAGGGTGCAGTGATTGGCCCAGTTAAGTCTCACGGTTCCTTAGTCCCCTGAGTTGGAAAAACTTTGCAGAATTAGACTTACAAACTTCTTAGAAGCTAGCTCTCACATTTATTTTGTTGTTTTTATTTTACTGCTTTATTTGAGAATGACATAATTTACTAACACTGTCCTTTAAATACAATTTAAGTTGTATTTTTGCTTCCCTTAATCCATATTATAGCTTGTCACTCTTGGCAACTCAGTGCCATTTCCTGTCACATCTCGACAGCAGGAACTTAGAGAATGAGAACTGAATTTCTTATCATTTCTGCCAGCAGCCTTCTAGTTGGGAATCTACTAATGAAAACATTTGTGCAAAGGTTGAAAACCAGAAACAGGAGATGGGGTTGCTGTGGGACAATGCTAGGAAAGTGTCTTCCTGGCAAAGGAGAGAAGCAAGATTCTTCTAGATTCTTCTCAGTAACACTTAGATACTGAAGATGGCTGAAACCAGAGGCAGTATCTTTCAGTTTCTCTATTTCCTGATTTCCGCAATCCTTTGAGGCTCCCATGCCCTTTCTCCACCAGTTTCCTCACAGATCTAATCTTGCATATTGAATTCACTCCATGGTAAAATGTCCAGAGAAGCTTCTGTTTTTCCAACTGAGATCTGAACAATAGATGCTGTTATTAGTCAATCTGTATTTATAAATCTTAACTATTCTCCCTGAATAATAGTTACCTAGATGCATGGTTTTCTTAGTTTATATTTTTAAATTCTGATGTTAGTCATGACCTCTCCATCACCAATATAATGCTGGTAAGTTAAAAGTCTCAGACTCATTAACTTATAATGCATCTTTTAAGAGCTATTTTATGTATTCTGATCAGCTAATAGTTTTTTTATGGTATTTATTTCTATTTTGTGTGTCTGAGTGTTCTGTCTGCATGTACGTCTGTATACCATGTGCATGTAGCACTCACAAAAGCCAGAAGAGGATGACAGATCCCTTTGAAACTGGAGATAGAAATTGTTAGCTGCCACTTGGGTACTGGAAATCAAATCTGCCTCCTCTGGAAGAGTACTCTTGACTGCTAAGCCATCTCTCTTGCTCATATGTTGAGATTTTAATGACCTCCCTGCCCCGGCTCATGGATTGGAAACTTGTTCCCACCTCCTTGTGCTTCTCAGAAGGCATCTCCTGAATGCCCAGCAGAATCCTCAAGGGCCTGCTCTTGAAAAGGATCTCCGTGCCTGGCCACTGCTTTCTCCCATGTTCCAGGTGCCGTTAGGTAAGCTACCTTCAATACCTCATCAGAAGCCCCCAGACAATTAGCCAATTGATTGAGACTATGGAAGAAATATCCAAAAGTGAGAACCAAAATAAATCATTCCCCCTTTTAAAGTATTCAATGAAGGTGTTTTGCTATAGTCATGCAAATCTGAATAAAACAGAAGAGCATCAAGCACCTCCCAAACATACAACCATATATTGTCTCTTCTTAGTCTTCCCTCTTAAAAAATTCTTTATACCATGGGTCTTGTATAATTAATGTTTCTTGGACTGGGCTCATGTGCTCTGTCTGTACGGGTTTCTACTTCTTATTCTTTTAAACTCGTTAAGTATTTTTGAAGTATTCAACGCCAATGTCTTTTTCCTTCCCCCACCCTTTATTTTTACTCCCAAGAGCTCCAACTAAACTTAAAAATGTTTTAAGCTAGATTTAAAACTGTGTTATTTTTCAGGTATTTGCTTTGTTCCACACTGTCACTAGAAAGAAAATTCTTTGAAAAAAAATGCAAAGAACTCAATAGATAGTCATGGACCTGAAAGATTGTCTTAAAATAGGCTCTTTATATACCATATACAAAAGAAGAAAAAGGAAAAAGGAAAAAGAAACCCAGAGAAGACCAAAAGCTATTTTTTCTTAAAGCAAAAATAAAACAAAATCTTCAAATCGATCTAATGCATTATTAAGTAGCCTAGGGAAAATTTTGACGTTACTCTTGTTTTGTAGAAGGAGAAAAACTACTCAAGAAATTTTCTTGTTTTTTGAAAACTGATGTTTTGAATATGTTCTATTTTCAAGCTACAAAAAATGTAGCTCACGCTAAAGCCTTTAGGGATATGTACACTTATAAATATAACATTAATACACAAATATACAACATAGCTTAACTGTGCCGTGCACCATAAGGAAGGACAAACAGTGAGAAAGCTTGTAAGGCTTGCAGAGAAGGCCTCTCCTGGAAGCCAGTGGAGTGGATGAGAGAGGATGAGACCACCTAGAAGGCAAGTGGGAAACTATGTTTCCTTAACCAGAACTGCCATGGAGAATCTCAATGTGGACACAAACAACAATACCCAAACCCAAGTGGCCATTGATAAGCCAAGGAGACAAGTTTTATAGACAGTTTAAATGAGGTGGAGGATAGGAGGACAGAGTAGAAGGAGAGATAATCAACACTAACAATCTTTGATGACACCCCGTGGAAACCTACTACTTTTAGATAATACCCGGAGCATGTAGTGAATATATAAAAATGAGTTTAAATGGGGTTGCCCTATAATAGAGGTGGTAGGGCCAAGGACATTGCTTCCCACCAGATACCATGAGCTATCAAATGGAAAGCTCAGTGCCAGGCATGGGTTAGCTCTTTTCCATTGGGTTGTTAATGATGTCTTGTGATCCTCCCAAATGGTACTGGCAGTTGCCATTTGCATTTGATTGCTATCCAAAACAGGCTGACAAAATTCTATTGCTGAAAACACCACACACCTGAATCTTAGCAAATGGATAAACACAGCTGGTATTGACCAGGAAATTTCATCCATACTCTACAGCTATTATAGTGTTTGAAGGTGCTATGCTATTTGTGCTACTGAAGAAAAATAATCAAGTTATCCTTTCTTCTTGCATTCTTTTTCTTGAAAACAAAATGCTATCATATCATTTTTATTTATTTCTTTGCAATGTATAAATTTTACAGTGATCATTATAAAGATATATTGGTATATTGTGTATAACCTTTTCCTTTGAAGTTATTTTGATTTATAGGAAACTAAAAGAATATGAAAATTTCTTATATATATATTTTTTTTCACTGAGCTTCCCCTGGTATCAACACTTTATGTCACTGTAGTGTATTTTGCAGAGGTAAGAAGCCTGCATTGTAACTGTACTACTGCTAAAACTCCTGACTTTATTTGGATTTCACTAATGTTTTCATCCTATGTATAAGGACCATTGCATGGAAACATCATCTCTATTCTGATTAGTAATGGTTTTTCAGGTCTTCTTTATTGTCCTGTTCATGACAATTTTGAAGAACACTAGCCAGTTATTCTGTAGAATATCTCTCCCTTTGGGATTTTATACCTTTTGTCCTGATGAGATCAGTACTTGTATATTTGAGGAGTATACCCTTCCTATTATAAATTTTCAGGGACTATAGTCAGTGTGACTCATCACTGGAGGTGTTGATCTTGATTTCTAAGTCCAAGTAATGTTCAACAAATTTCTCTTCCTATTGTCACTAAGTAAATCCCATGCTCAAGGGCATTTAAGACTGGGAGTACTAAGGACCATCTCCTGGAGAAGAGACCTTCTCCAAAATTTATTTTGGATTCTTTTGCAGGTAAAATATTTCTTTTATTATTTTTTATCTATTCATGGCATTATAAAACCACAATTTATCTTACATTTTGGGTTATTAAAATTTTGGCTGTTGTTCTGGCTCAAAATTGTCAAGCTTTATTGCTTTTATCTTAAGACTTTCCTTTACAGGGCCACTCTCTAATCAAAACAGGCTCTGTCCTGTTAGCATAACACTAACAACTCTGGCTAGGGACTTTGTACCATAACCTCAAACACTCCAGTCACTCTACTGCATTGCAATTGGCCATAGATTTCCCTCTGCATGCTGAATAAGTCACTGTAGTCAATCCCATATCCCACCTCAAAACCAGAAATGGTGGTCTCAGAACTTAGATAGCAAGCTTCATAAGGCTCTTTCTAAAAAGGAGCAAGTTATTGGAAGATATAAGGGGCAAAGTCCTGTGTGGGTCAACACTTCAGAATGATCATGGGAACTCAAGGGGGAGGGGGGGGAGACAGAGTCCCAAGGTAGTCTAGGCACTGCCCCTTTGAGCTCTTTGGTTTCAGCAACAGTCTCAGACTGAAGACAGGTGATGAATTTGGGTTCATAGTGAAGTTAGTTGAGAAGGAAATGAAGACAGGTTTAACAGGAAAGATTAGTGGACTTTCTACCTCTGGGCACTAAACGTCTGCTTTGGTCCTCGCTAATCAGTTTTCCACATGCCTCTTGCCATTTGCTTTACTTAGGATGACTTCCTAGAGCTCAATTTGCTGCTCTGTGCTGGCTGCCTTCTCTCTCTCTCTCACTGCCCTCCATTTAACCCACTTCTTTTTTCCTAAGTGCCTGTGCATAGAGGGCTGGTCAAGGGGGAAATTATGTAGATTAGGAAGCATGGTCCAATTAAGTCAGACATGATAGGGAAATTGCTTTAGAGTCCAAATATATACCTGCAGGATAGAGGGCCTCTTTAACACCTGCATAAAGAGTGTACAAATTTCAGAGCATATAGCTCAGGGCAAAGAAAATGGAAGGCTGATAAATGTGCATGTAAAAGTGATTAGGGAGAGCTAAACAATAATACAGGTCTTGGCGGGAAGGGGAAATGGTGTGGCTTTTTCTCTAGACCTGTGATATTTAGAAAACATCTGCTTTTTAAAATAATAGAATTAGAGATACAAGGCAGTGTAGGGTATTGGTAGTCTTCAGCTCTTGCCTTCCATGTTTTTTCCCCATTTTTCCTTCAGCCTGTACCCACTCAAATCTTCACACACAGCCCGACTCATAGCAATTCCTCACCAGAGTTTCCATCTGAGGAACAAGACTTGAGAAGTGTTGCAAGTCTTAAATGACTTGAGCTGTAGGAGCTGGGACAGCAGAGGGCCAGAGAACATCACAGAGAGACCACTTACTGAGAAGTAGCTTTTGAAATGCTCTGCCTACCTCCTCTGACTGCTTTGGTAAGGTTTTCATAGCAGTTGACAGATTATGTAATCTACCCACCCAGTGATAATGCTTTTTTTTCTTTTTCTTTCTTATTTATTTATTTATTTATTTATTTATTTATTTATTTTTGGTATAGAGAAATTGTTAGGGCATTTCTATTTCAGCTAGTCTCTAGTTAATAATCAATAGTCTTGTTGTCTAATGAAGTGATGGCCTTGACACAGGCCTTTGTGCAGTGTTAAAATAACATTGATCGCTATCATTATCATATGCCCTTGATATACTGAATAAGGGCATGGATATCAATCTTAGAGCACAATAACATTTCATAAATCTTAGAGAAATAGCTGGGATTGTCCAAACCAGCATATACTATTTGACAGCAAAGTGACAGAGGAGGCCAAGACACAGATCATTTATAATTTATCTTTAAGCCTAGACTGAAGAAAAACTCAAAAGTAGCATTTAGTATAAAAAGTGTTTGTCACAGAATTCACAAAAACACCCATTTTTAATGATTTTTGAAGAAACTTTTGGGATAGAAGGAAGAAAAGATTTGTTTATTTATTTATTTATTCATTTTGCTATTCCCTTTCTACAGAGTGTTTTGGATTTTATGCTAATTTTAATAACTTTGCTGGTAGAAGCCACAAAGTAGGATGGACCAGGCTAACATTCAACATGCCTGAGGAGTTGTCAGAGCAGAGGATCCTGTGTCCAATGTGCCATCTTTAAGCTAGTCCTACATTCCAACTTTTCCATTTAAATGAATTCAAAATGGCATCAATACTAAAGCCAAGTGTGCTGACAGAGAACGCTAATCCTGCCTGCAGGAAACTGAAACAGGAGGATTGTGAATTTGATGTCAGCTAGGGCACACAGTAAGTTTGAGGACAGCCTGAATTACAGTATGCTACCCACCCACTTCTTAGTCTGCAAACTTTCTTCTTAACCAAAAAACTGAAAACTAGACTCTCATTGAAAAAATACTAGCTATTCATGAGCTTGTTTTGATTAAGTGGGTGTTGAGGGATTGAAGTTGGTCCTTAGTGCCAGATAACAAATAATGCAGAATCAGGAATATTGGATCAAAATTATGAAGGTAAGTTACTTTAAAAAATAACATTTCTTTTTATAAAACAATGCATTAATGACTCATTTGCTCGTTCAGCATCTTCACCACAAATATGAAGAGATGTTGTTCAGAGTTGACCTGTTCCTGATAACTCTTCAGTCCGGAGAAGTGGCTCAATGCTGTGTGGAGCTTCGGAGATGGGTGTGATTAGTTCATAGTAATTGTTTCTGCAGTGTAGAATTATCTTTGTGCTCTCAAGAGAATTTGAGAATGGGTCAACAAGATGAAAGAAACCAACAGTTCTTCGGAGTGTGCTGAGGTTGGATATGGAGAAACTCAGTTAAAGAGAGAAAAAAGCACAGGAGCCCTGACAAGATGCAAGCAAATGATACACCAGCAAGCCTCACTGTAGATTTAAGAAAATCATTTCTGCTTTACTCAAGTATGTTTAAAATTTGTATGTATTCCATTTTTACTTAATGTGTTTACAATGTATTAGAAATGTAAAGATTCCTTAAAAATAAGAAAATAATAATAAACACGAGCTTTGATGTTTTTAAAGACAAACAGAAATCCTGCCTTTTAAGAGACATGGAGGTCAGAAAAGACCAAGGTGCTAGCACACTATGTGTGTTTATCTATTTGTGCATTGTGGATATATGTTCAGTGTGCATATGATGTGTGCTATGTGTTGTGAATGTGTCCATTCTTGTGTGTTCTGTGTACACTATATTTAAAAACTATATCACTTATTAGTGCTACCTCACCAAAAAAAACCCCCATACATCCTCATATAAACTGAAGGTAGACTAGAAGTTTTTGGAAAAAGATTAACTACTACGTCTATTTAGATATTTAGTCAAAATATCTGATATTGTAAATGTATGCAGCTGGTTATTACTGCTAGAAGTGATTTTGATTGGACTAAAGCAATCCCTGTCCGCAGCAATTCTATTTCTCTCTGAGACATTTTTAAAGCAATTATTGTCTTGTGAATTTTCTGTAGATGTTCCTGAATGTTTCAATTTGTAAATCAAGTAGAATTCTTTTTAAAAGAAAAAACAATCAGGAAGCACTTGTTCAACACATGTAATCCAGGATTGGAGACAGTGAAGGTCAGTGTTCATGCTCACTGTCTTTTGGGGTCCTTATATTTAACTGAAGACACCTTAGAAGAAAACAATTGCTATCAGGGGTTATATAAGCTGGGCATTCACATGACTAATGCCAGAAGCCACTTTCAGTGCATTACTTCAAACCCTGAAACAGAGGAGTAAATCCCCTGCCTGGGTACCACTCCTTCTCCTTCACCTGCCAAAAGTGTAAATATTTTTAGAAATATATTATTTACAAGGCAGGGAGCTTTTGGGGGGAAGCGTTGGGGTAGTAGAAGAACACAGATAAATGTCGGAGCAGGGAGAGCTTTATGACCACTCCAGACTCAACTGTCATTGCTTTGGTACTTTCTGTCAGTCTGACTAAATCCTGTCATCCCTCAACCCGGTTTAAATTAACAGGTAATTTGTAAATGTCACTTCAGGTTAGGCCGCTCATTTTGTTTCTACTCTACCAATGCAAAGTCTAGGACTAATTTTTCTTGTCTTCTTTTAATAGGATTTTCATTTATAAATAGAATTATGTTCTGAAAATAAATTACAGTAAGTGATGCAGGAACGGTGGCAGTACCACTCTCTTGGAATTTCAAGCACCTCCATCAGAAAAGATTAATAAAAACACTTCAAAGGCTAAATTCCATTTAAGCAGAAGACAGCTTTTGGTTAATATTTAATCTGAGTAACTGAGATCTTGGTGGAAAACATAATTTTTTAATATCTAAATTAATTTTCAAAACAAAACCATTAATTTTGTTTGGAGAGTTTGTACAGTGAGAAACTTTCAGTAATATATTTGCAGAAGGAAAAGTTAATCAATTAATTTCTGTGGTGAAAAACAATAGCTTTGAGTGTTGTATTTGTTTTAAATGAGTTTCTTCTTATCTGGTCAGGTGTAGGCCTTGAGAATTTTTTCTCCTAGATTGTTGCATCTCTGAAGGGAAGAATCTTTTCTTGACGTCTCTTCGGGGACTGTGACATCCCTGTCTCTGGTCTTTGTGCAAAGGCCTCAGCAGGATCCTGAGCTTCTCTACAGCTGAGACTAGAAATGCAGCTTCTGGGAGTTTTCCTGAGGAAGCTTTAAGCATTGTCACTGTGGCAGTTCCATTGCACTGATGGATCCTTTTTTTTTTTTTTTTCAGAGTAGATTAGAATTGGAAGCCAAACCGTAGTGGAGAATCAAATCAGACTAAAAGGGAAAGCGAGAGGCCTTTCTAAGTCACATGAGAAGCAGCTACCAAATATTGATTGATGGTGCGAGACAAAGAACCTGTATCTGTCATCAAGTTTATCTATATCAGCATCTTGATTGGTGGAACAGTCAATGTGACCATTTGTGCCACCTTACCAGTTTCGTCATTTACTAGCTCTCTAGCCTAAGGCACATGCTTTCTCCTGACTTGAAATAAAATGATTTGAAAATTAATCCATCTGTGCCTGGTCTATATTAGTGGCATCCATGTAGCTGCAGTGCAGAGGGCATGCTCTAATCCTATTTAGTGAAAGCCACAGACATAACCTAGGTCATCACCTTTATTGCCTTCCTAGCCAGAGCTGGAAACAGCTGGGCCTGGGAACTTTGATCTTCCTTCCAGCCTGTAGCCAGGCTAGTACCATCTTAGCAGGAAGGTAAAGGGATTGTCTAATGCTTAGCATCAAAAATTAATTTAATAGAAACCCCTATCTCAAACCAGCACGCTACATATTCCAATACCACCTTCTCCCTCCCTATTCGGTTTTGTGACTTCTCTTTGTGGAGTCTTCTATATATGATGAGTATGTTATGTGGAGACACAGACATTCTCATAGTGTTTGAACCAGGCTTCCATCAAATGTCTGCTCCACCTCATATGTTGTGTGGTTCAGTGAACAAGTGTCCTATGGGCTTTTTAATTCCCCTAAGTGGTTGTTTTCCCGCTGGACAAGGGCTTTTAATATAGCCATGATCCTATTGTGGAAATTTGGAAAACAGGACCATACCATTTGCTCCCCTATTCATACTTGCACATTTCTTCAATGGTTTTTCCTAAGAGCAGATTTTTAATCTAGATATTATTCTGATTAGTATATACATTGTTATAGAATTTTAAGTATGTCATTTCTCTCTCAGAATTTTTCACATAGTTCATAGCTATGATATTTCTAAACAAAAAGGGTTCTAAGCGAAATAACATGTGTCCATATTCTATGCATTTCGTAATATTGATGGGAGGCCTTCCAGTCGGTTGTATTTTTACACTAAAATCCACTCTTTAAAAAATATGTTCTAGAATGAACATTTGATCCTTAAAAGAGTATCCCAGTGTTTGTGCCTGCATTTGCCAAGTATGAGGCTTCTCTCCTTTGGGTGCTCACCTGTAAAAGGTGACCCCTGTTCCCAGGTCAGATGTCCTTGATCAGTTCTAAAGCTTATTTGTGTGCAGAAGATGTTTTCTTTAGTAGATGATACTTACTGTAAAATATGTGGTTATGGCATAGGAGTGGTATTAGGTGACCCCCACACCTTTGAGTGGCCTGTAATTGTCATTTCTTTCATATTGTCTTTGAGTTTTCATTAAAACTAAAATGTTAAAACAAGAAATGCTTCAGAGACAACTTCCAGGGGCTGGTGAGTCTTAATTCCAATCTCGCCACGACTTACCACAGAAGGTTATGGTACTTTGCAGACCTTCTTTATCCTCTGCATCCTCACTTCTAGCTAGAGGGAGATGAGGCATTGCCTTTCAGACTTCATGAAGTTGACTTTAAAAATCTTTGAAAAATATGAAGCATATGTTTAAGAACAATAATAATTATGACTCAGCCCGTTTGCATGTTTTCTTAAAACATGAAATAATAATAAAGCAGACCTGCTTCTTATTTACACAGCCCAGTACTTTGAAATTTCTCATGGCGGAAAAAGCAGTCCTTCATGCACATAACCTATGAATTATCCTTGAAATAAAATGTTTAATTACAGTTGACATTTCTGAACCCATTGCAGGTGGTGCCCATCTGAGGAGTGACATTGTTTACAGCACTACAAGGTTCCAGGCCCGGTGTCAGAGATTATAAACCAATTTCCATCCCTGCTTTAATGCTGGTTTAATATCAGAAGAAGAACTTTACTGTGTAAATATTAAACATTTTGTTTAAATATTAAGTACCAAAGGTCTCTTCCTTTTGATTATTAAAACAGGAAGAGCCCCAACTTTGAAAGAGGTGCCTTGTTGTATTAAGAACATGACTGGTTCTTTACCTTCAGGTTAATTATCACTGGCCACAGATACAGGCAGAGGCAAAATGTCAGTTGTCTGCCTGTGCCATGGTGAATTTTGGTCAGGAAACTGCAGTGAGCTAACCAGGCCTCTATACCACTGAGAATTAGCCTACTAACAACTGTCGATTTTTCTCTTAATTTTTTTCTTAACCTTAGAAGTGATCCTATGATAATTAACTGAAAAGCAACAGCAACAACAACAACAAAAAAAACTCATAAAATGCTTGTACCTTGCTGTGTGCAGAGTGACCAACCTCAAGGAAGCTATCCCTGGCTAACTCAACTGTAGCTCTTGGAGGATTTAATCACACCCAGGTATGTAGAAGCTAAGCACCTGAAAGGTCGGCAGAAAGCAATCTGTTGTCACATGTCTGCCTGTTTGTCCATTGAAGGTTGAAAATTAACCAGGGAAATGCAAACTTTTAAAGACCTGTCCCACAGACACATACTGAGGACATGTGAGAACTCTGCTCTGTGGGTTGAAACGTCCCATACTGGGAATGACTGGGAGTCAATTCATAGCACTGTCAACAGTGGGAAACTGATATCTATTCTTTATTGTGTAGTAGGTAAAATGTGAAAATTTTTTCCTCCATTTTCTTACAGATTGTCTTAAAATTCTCATGTGGTACATTCTGCATTCATTACTCAACCCGGGACATCAAGCTGTCGGGTCTGACCTGCTGAAAGACTTATAAAAAAGCAAACACACTTGGGTGCTTTGGTCTTAAGTTTTTGGTATTCAAAATAAATTTAACACCTCTAAATATGGAAGTGTCTGTAGAATTCTGTCTGAGACAAATCTCTTCAGGGAATGTTTCAGAACAATGTGGTTTTCATGGAAAAAAAAAAAAAAGGCAAAAGTGCCTCAGTGTATATTTTCCCTTTAGAACTATTGAACTTATGCATATTTACATAGAAGGATGGATGAAAACAGTGCAGGCTGCTTAGCAAGACAAGAATTGACCCACTAGGACCTAACTGTACTTTGAAAAATCATCTTAGACTATTTAATCAGTTAGTACATGTTTACCAAACATCTAGTTTGAGCCTTCAGACATTTAAGACATATCTGATAAGTCAGGATTAATTTAATAATGAAATTAAAAGTGGTTTGCATATTAATAGTAGAAAGATAAAACTAGGTAGTTAGGATAGGCACAGAGTTTCCAACAATATCATGGCCATGGCAATGAGCCTTGGAGTAGATTGAGCTGGTGAGTTGGGATGTCATATAAGACAGTAGTAAGGAAGGTTTGATTAACAAAGAGGCAGGTGGTAGCATACTGCTGTAGGCCATGGCGTCACTAATCTATTGGTCACTAGAGGAGACTTCAATGACAGTGGGTACAGGAGGGAGTTTTGAGAAAATGTCACATTTGGAGATTATTAGTAGTTCTTTAAAAATTATGTTTCTCATAACTTAGTGTCATATAAGCAGTGGAGAATGCACCACAGTAAGAGAGCCTGGGGTCTGGGGCATCCAGTATTCTGGCAGTCAGATTACTAATGTTTTTTACAATGTAATTTCTCTCTCTCCATGCATCTGTAGATTTAACAGGACAGTGATAGTGGCCTGCCCATTAGGTAAGACATAAAACATGTTTTGGGCTACCTAGCTACAAGAAATGAATTAAAGGATTAATTTTTACTGCATTAGACTCAACTTTTGTTTTTCATCCAGGCCCCTAAAGTGAGAAAAATAGCTTGTATTGGAGTCAAATATGAAGCCTTGTTTTGGTTCTGTAGTCTGGAATTAATCCCAGGACCTAATGCATGTTGGGCAACTACTCCCCCACTGAGCTAGCCATGCCCCCAGCCCTAAACTCATCCCATACTAATCTTTTTCTCATTTACATGTGTGGCTTTTTAATATCTTTCCAGAATTTCCCATTTGAAAGATTTGAATCCCTGCTTATTGAACTAGAGACTTTAATATGATTCTATATTCAATGTCTACTTTTGTAGACCATTAGGATCTTTCTATAGTTGACATTTATTTAGTTTTACATTGTTGTTTCCTCAAGTGTGAAGGTGCTATAAATGCAGGAAATATTTTGATAAAATCTTCATATCTTCTGACATTATCCTTGAGCTACTTTTATTAGAAATATCTGTTGAGTTTATAAAGTCAAATTGTCTTTGAATTATCATCATATGAAAATCTCTCCATGCACCTGGAGATATACCATAGTGAAATACATCTTCTATTCTTCTACAATCTATTTGGGAAGATGTGACATTTAGGCAACTGGCATAGTTAAGTGGCTCGTTAGTGGTGCAAATGACCAGTGATATAAATTAAGTTGGAAATATGCCTATTACACAAGAAGCATTTTTCAAGGTTTTATTACCAAATGAACTTCAAATGAAGAAGTGTTTGAAGTGGGACCACAGAGATGGCAGAATTATGTCCAAGAAGGAAAACTTCCATTTTGCCCTCTCCTTCTGAAAGTTTATGGAAGGGAACCTTGGGTCATGGCAAGAGGAAAGAGAGAAGACAAGGATGACCTTGCAAGAGTGTGCTTCATCCACTTCTAGCACACAATGTATAGGAGGAATGTTAAGAGGGCCATGAAATGGAAAGGAAATATCTACTTAGTAGTGATCAGTAAGGTAGTACAGGAATTAAAGGAATTAAAGATTAAACTAGCCCACTGTCTCCTGAAGAAACTAACTCTTTGGAATCATGCTATGGGATCCTATTTCAATTCATCTCAGGAAGATAGCCCTCATTTCTGTGTTCTGGAAATATCTTGCTCCTTGGTCTGAGTCTACTTTCTCCAACTCAAAAAAAGGAAATAGATCAGCCAACTTGTAGCACTGCTGGGAAAGACACTGAGTTTTTCCAAATGTCATTGAAAGCTGTGCTTCAACCACATTTCTGGACTCTTTACCTACCATATCATTCTTAGAAATTCTGAAATATTAAGACCTTGATAATATTAGGGGTTTGAAATAGCTTCCTTGAGATTGCTGAAGTAAGAGTCACTGTAAAAGATGCTGATAGTCTGGTCCTTGGGGTCATATTAGTCTAGTTATAAATTATCACAATGATAAAGGGGCATCCCCTTGAAGAATAGAAATTTTTCTCTGCTTACAATGAGAATAAATTTTTAAAAAGTTCAGAATCTAGTCTCAGTTAAAAACAAATCCCTAAAAACAGCATTCTTGTGATTGTTCAATAATTCTTCCAGAGCAAGACAAGTACATTAAAAAACAAAGTGTGCTCTGCTTACCACTGGCTTCATCTCTATTATGCTCCTTCCCTTCCCTATGTGGTATATGCCACTTCTGAAGTTCTCAAGAAACATGCAAAATGTATTATTTTCAATCTGTTTTTAAACCAAGATGCATTAATAAAACCATCACATTTAATGACTAGAAGAAAGACTGTCTTCAGAGAAGCTCTGCTTAAAGATTTGTAGACTCAGACTCAGATGGTTCACCATGGAGATGCTGCCAAAATCTCTTGCAGAACATTTTTAAAAAATTGTGGTGATTATAAAATAATCAACCTAACTCCCCAGGAAAGTTATCAATAAAATTTCATACGCTACAGTAATTCACCATATTTTGTTTTCAATGTGTTCCATTTTTTGAGTTAGCTTAAATCAAACTTTCAGAAAATATTCTAACATATTGTAACAAACTGATATTATTTTAGGATGCTAAGTCTCAGAAGTCTAAAACTGACCATCCCCCTTCAAAGGACCATGTAATATCAAAAATGTTTCTCTATTTCATTGTTCTTCATGCACAATTGACATAAATCAAATTTTGTTTCAGGAATGATTTCAAATAGATCCATTCCGTTCTCCTGACATTTTAAACTTGCTTATGTAAAATTATTTCATCTATTTTTATTGAAAGGCACTGAACATTTCAAAAGTCATGGTATCTCCCTTGGTATGGAATGATTGTTGAATCAAGTTTTAAAATATGGAAGATACTAACATAGAGAGTTAGAACAGCCGAGACTGGATTCTCTGTGGCATCGCTGCTGACAGTTAGAGAGGGATGCAGAGGATGTGCATATGAAAGACTGAGCCTGTTTTTTTTTTAACCTGGATAGATGGGAAGAAATCTACATGATCCTTCTTGCTATAAAACTCTTGTTTTAAAATACATATAAGTAGGTGCTTATCAGCAGACTCGTGGACATTCTCCCAGTATAAGTTAACACATTGCCACAAGTTCTAAGGATGAAGTAAGAAGTCCACTTCCTTTGTTTTTTATATAGGAGGTAAAACCTAATATGAGACATACTGATTTGTCTGGGCTGGTAATTTCTGCAGTGTACTCATATGGCAAAAACACATATCACAAATGTTGAAATCATGTGTATTATCAAGGTGTGATGGCAAAGACAGGGCTCTAATAGACAGGTGACTAGAGGCACTGTTTATTTGGAGAGGGACATAGGAAGATCACGTGTTAGAGTCCCTAGGAGGGATGAGTGCTCCTGTCAATTCAGTCTGTGAATGTCAATAAATGAATCCCTACATTTTAAAGTAAGGGCAATCACGTATTATACACTCCCAATTCTAAGCATTATAAATTCAGAAGTTACTTTTTTTATTCCAAATGCATTTTTAAAAGAATTTGTTTACATTCTAGTCATTGCCCCCCATCAGTCCCTCTTCCCACAGTTCCTCATCCCATTCCTCCTTTCCCTTGTCTGTGAGAGGGTGCTCCCCCCACCCCACCAGGCCTCTCCCTTCCCTGGGGCCTCAAGTCTCTCAAGAATTAAGCACATCTTCCACTAAGACCAGACAAAGTAGACCTCTACTACATATGTGCCAGAGGCCTCAGAGCAGCCCTTGTATGTGCCTGGTTGGTGGCCCACTCTCTGGGAGCTCCCTGGGGTGTGAGTTAGTTGAGACTGCTGGTCTTCTTATGAAGTTGCCCTCCCTTTTAGCTTTTTCAATTCTTTCCCTAATTCAACCATAGGGGTCCCTGACTTAAGTCCAATGGTTGGGCGGAAGTATCTGCTTCTGTCTCAGTCAGCTGCTGGTAGGGGCTCTCAGAGGAGAGTCATGCCAGGCTCCATCTGTTAAGCATCTCATAGCATAGTAGTAACATGCCTTGGTGTCTCCCCATGAGCTGGATCCCAAGCTGGGCCAGTCACTGAACCTCCTTCCTCCTTTCCTTCAGTCTCTACTCCATTTTTGTTCCTTCAGTGCTTTTAGACAGGAATAATTGTGGGTAAGGAATTTTAACCCAGTCCCTCCACTTGAGGCCCTGTCTATTTACTGGAAGTAGACTTCTCCAGTTCCCTTTCTCCAGTGTTGGGCTTTTTGGCTAAGGTGACCCCGGATGAGTCCTGAGAATGTCTTACCTCCTGGGTCTCTGGTACTTTCTAGAGCTCCCTCCCACCCCATTTCCCACTCCCTGAGGCTGCTTCTTTCCATTCTTTCTCTTGGCCTTCTGGGCTTCTCTCCTGTCCACTCCTCACATATCTGATCCTGTTCCCCTTTTCT
Organism: Arvicanthis niloticus; assembly: GCF_011762505.2. Taxonomy (NCBI): domain Eukaryota; kingdom Metazoa; phylum Chordata; class Mammalia; order Rodentia; family Muridae; genus Arvicanthis; species Arvicanthis niloticus. The sequence goes on from NC_047661.1 coordinate 119,708,283, forward strand.
CCTCTCCCTTCTCTCTCCCAGCCAGGTCTCTCCCTCCCTCTGTCTCCAGTAATTATTTCCTTTCCCCTTCTAAGTGGGTTCTTATATCTGTCTTGCATTTGGAAAAGTCTACATGTAAGAAATTACACTTCATCCTATTAAAGCTAACACTAAGGCTCAATCCTAAGGGGTAACTGCTCTTCATGCGTACCAGCAGAATATGGCTGTGTAACTCCTATTACTACTAATAACAGCCAATTACTAGATGATAAGATGTAGCTGAAAAATGACTCCTAAATACAGGTGAATGACTCCTATCAGTCAAACTTGATATCTGACAAAATGTAAATCCTCACAGGACCAGGGAAAGAGAAAATTTGAATATTAAAAAAGAAAAACAGTTATAAGAAGATTACTTGAATTTGTGGAACAAATTGACTTTGGTTGGGAATCTCATTAAACATAGAGTTGAGAGTAAGCACTGAAGGAATCCTTTTGTAATAATATGGTAGCCTTCATTGTTGCCTACAGAGACTATGGGTGGCCTCTTCATGTGTGCACTGGAGGACTGTACACACATGTGCAATGGATGATTCTCTGCCCCTTTTACTTAGTAGCTCTTCCAAGACCTGCAAAGGAATATAATTTTGAGCTAATATAACAGACATCATTTGTGATACTTAGTTTTTAACTGTCAACTTGATACAACCTAAGACAAGATTTATTGAAGAATTACCTAAATTGGGTTGGCCTATGGGCATGTCTATGGGTAATTGTTTTGATAACTAGTTGTTGTGGGACCATTTGGATTGTTGACTTGTTGACTTGGACCACTGTGGGTCGTACCATTCCTTAGCAAGTGGTTCCAATTGTATAGGGAAGGAGAAAGCAAGCAAACAACTGAGTATGGGTGCATTTCTTTCTCTCTGTTCTAGCCTGAGGATATGAGGTGACTAGCTGTTTTAAGTTTCTGACACTGAAAATGCTCAGCTATGATGGACTGTAACCTAGAACTGTAAGCTATGCTACAGCCAAACTCTACTCAAAATTGCTTGCTTTATTTGCCAGGTTATTTTATCAGAGTAACAGAAATTAAACTAAAACACCATTTTATCTAGTTTACTCTGGTGAACTCATTCTGCTTTATTTGACTCTCCTATCTCTAATTTACTTGGTAGACAGTGCAAATAGACCTCTTAATAATGTTTCACTTTAAAATCCAAGTCTTAAGAAAACTTTACCCAGGTAGAAGTTGACCTTAGACAATACTGCAATTTGTCATGAACTTGTGACATGGCCTATTTGGCAGGGATCACTCTCTCTGCACACAAAATTTTCCTTTCCCAGCTCTGCAAAGATGACTTCAGTTCTTCAAGCTTTAATTCATTTTCATCATCAGACATCCATTCTCTTTAATAGCTGAGTCCAAGATCTTTGCTCGGATTTGAGTCTTTGGGAAAATTAATAAACCTTCCTGGGCTTCATTGTCCTTTTCAACAAAACAAAAATGATCAAGTAGTTGTCTCATGGGAGTGAGAATTAGAGAAAGAATTAGAAGGGTTAATTTATGCAAGACTTTAGGAACAATGCATACACATCTAGAAAGTACCAGTAATACTAATTATGGAAAGTCATTTTTAGTCTTATCTTAGGGTTTTAAAGCTGTGAACAGACACCATGACCAAGGCAACTTTTGTAAAGACAACATTTACTTGGGGCTGGCTTACAGGTTCAGAGGTTCATTCTATTATCATTAAGTTGGGAACATGGCAGCATCAAGGCAGGCATGGTATAGGAGGAGCTGAGAACTCAATATCTTGTTTGAAGGCAAACAGAAGACTGGCTTCCAAGCAGCTAGGATGAAAGTCTTAAAGTCCATGCCCTACGTGACACACTTCCTCCAACAAGCCATACCTACTCCAATAAACCACACCTCCAAATAGAGCCACTCCCTAGGCAAAGCTTATTCAAACCACCACAAGCCTTTGTACCATTTCTTGCCATAGAGGGAAGATCTTGCTTTTTATCTGTTTGGTTGTTTGAACTTGTCTTCCTGCTTAGAAGAATGAAAAAGAGAAAGTTGGAAAAGAGCAAAGGGAGAATAGACTTTAACAGTATTTAAACAGATACAGATCAATGAAAACAAAGCTGAATTTGTTTGACTACAAGAGGAAGGAACGGGACAAGAGAAAAATGCTGGGGCTCAATTTGTTTGTTTGTTTGTTTTTTTTCCTTTTTATTCAATCCAAAACACCATGTTATGGAATGGCACCCACTCTCCACATTTGGGGTGGGTCTTTCCATTTCATTTAAGGCAGTCTAGTCATTCCCTTACAGACATGACAAGTAGCTCAGATTTTGTTTTAAATGACCATGTTTTGGAGAGATTTTATTTTACTTTAACCAAACAACCCAAGAACTCACTTCTGGTTTTTGTAGCATTTAGAATGTTTTCCTGTCCATGGCCTTGTTTGCTTACTTGCAATTTTGAATATTTATGAACCAGGAGTCTTGGTTCATAGATTATAATGATTGAAATTTGTGGACTGAGCTGGCTGTCCTAGGAGTTACGTCAAGTTCCATAGCTCTCTGTCATACTTTCTGCTCCATCATGGTATCTCCTGGAGGCTTTTGTAGGTTTAATGAGCTCATGGTATCTCTCTTCTCTCTGAGATCTTGGAATTCTCTCTGACTTCTTTTAGTCATGCCTAGTATTCTTTCATTCGCTATTGATTATTTATGGCTCATTTAAAGTCCTTAGCTCAACCACTAAAGATGCTTTGGGTAAAGGGGTGGGTTTCTTCTAAAACTACCGAGCCCATGGTTGAGATCACAGCCACACAACACATTTCTTGCCATAATTTCTCAGTCTTAGAGAAGACTTGCCCCAGGTCATCTTACTGATACAGGGATTAGAACCTAGAACCTCTGAGTCTCCTCTCCTTGGCTTAGTGTTTTGAGGCATACTTCATTTAATTTCTGTAACGAGCCCTTAGAAAGCTGTGAAGGTCATCTCCTTTGCACCTGTGTGAAGTATGGATTCATCTAGCCATCAAAGCCTCTCAGAGAGCATTTCTGTGTAATTTGTTGTATTGAAAATGAAATTAAACTAATGTCATTATTCACATTCCTTAGACTGGATGTAGCAGTGTTATATGGGCAGAAAAAGTCTATAATCATCACATGAGTGGTGAAGTGGCATTCAGATGCATCTGTTTCCTCTCCTGGAGTCACCTGCTGGAAGCCTATTGAGTAAATGTTAATGAATTTGGGTATACCTCAGCTACAAATGGATCAGAGCTTCCTAATGGAACATTACAACGACCTCAATCCACTTGGCTTAGTCTACTGATTTAAATTAGGTTGAGCACCAAAGCTAGTAAAATATATTAGAGAGGAATTAGTTGTATAGCCAGAGCAGTTAAAAAGATGTTCTTAGAACTCAAGGAAGAGGAGGGAGAATAAGATTGTCTCTTTGTATCCATCCAGCCTAGAGCTTCAGACACATATTTGGAGAGAAGGGCTGACAACTTGGTTGTGTGAGTGGAATTTGCCATGTGACCTCCATTAATGTCTGAAGATTGCTCCTAGTTGAATCTTTAAAACATCATGCTAAAAGCATGCCGTCAAGTGCCTGCCAAATTTGGTTTTAGAACTCAGCTGTTTTAAAGCTAGAGGTGAGGATTAAAAAAAGAAGAAGAAGAAGAAAGAAAAACATTGTTGTTTTTGCTTTTTTTCTAAAGTTGGATTTCTTTATTTGATTCATTATTTAAGAAAACAGTGTGCACCTGCCTCTCAATCCCCATAAAATCTCTAAGTGGGGTCTTAAAGTGTCTGCCCTTCTCGTTCTTTAACATCTACCATCATGAGCTATACTTAAGCATATATTTAATTAATTCTGGCCTGTGTCTATTACCATTTATAGCCCAGGTGTTTATTGTTTTATTTCCCATGTGTCATCTTCCCATCTTGAAAAGGTAAATATTCAAGTGTGTAATATGTAAACACTGCATTTGTTGTAGGCTTCGACTGTAATTTGAAATGTTTTCCCTATGAATTTAGCTCATAGTACCTGCTGACTTACTCCTCTATTTAGAAAGTACATCAGGTCAGCCAGCGACTCATATAAAAAACTTAATTTTATATCCCCCCTCCTTTGAGGGATGCTTCTGTTTGAAAAATAATGTAAGCAAATCAGATTTGGTAATACTTGTCCTCAGATAATTTGTACAATTGTGCATGAAATTAGTTGTTTTGCTACATTTCCTGAAGAATTCATTGCTTCTTCAGTAGACACAATCTCACTAGTGATTTGAAACCAAAATCTTTCCTTCCCAACACCATGTTCTCCAAGAGCGCTTTCCCTCTGCTTGGGTCTTCTGCAAAAAGATAGACAACGTGTAATGTAATGCCCATTCCTAAAGACTTCAGCGTGGCTTTGCAGGCACACTTCCCAGATGGGGATGTGGAAAGAGTTCCCAACCTCTGTTAGATTTCTTTAGAAAAGTTTCATGGAAAGTCTTGTAAATCAGGCAATTTGATTTTATAATTAATATTTATAGACAGTTACTGAGAATCCTACATCAAGCAGGATGAAACCTAAACAAGAACATGAAACCTAAAGGAAGATGGCTAATTCTGGAAACATTTGGTTTGTCATATTCCATCTTTCCTTCAGATGAGATATAGCAAGTGAAGTTATTTTATGTGGGGGACATGTAAAACAAGACAGCAAATTCTTTAATAAAGATGGAGAGAGAGAATACTGGGAGAGACAACTAGAATTGGTGGCATTTTGGGACTAAGACAGAAACCTAGTGTAATGGAAACTCTGTGGAACCTGCAAGGTCAACACTAGTAAAGACTTGTCCTCGTAATGGGGGATACAGAGCTCGAACAGGCCATTCTCTGTAGCCAGGCAAGGCCTCTAGAGGAGGGATTAGGGGACAACGAAACCACAAATCCTCCCACCTGCAGATTGTCATGGCTTTATGATGCGCTGGGACCAGGGCCCAGCATAGTCTTCATCAGAGAGACCAGAGAGACTTCATCCAGCAACTTATGGGAGCAGATAGAGTCCCACAGCCAAATATTAGTCAGAGTTCTTGGAGCCCTGTGGAGGAGGGGAAGAAGAATTGGAGGAGCCAGAGGGAAGAAGGCCACCACAAGAACATGACCCACAGACTCAACTGATCAGGGCTCAAGTGGGCTCATAGGTCAGAGAGTCTGTATGGGTCTAACCTAGGTCCTCTGTATGACACAATGTTGTGGGAAGTCTATTATAAGTTACAATGCTCACATAGCTGCCAAGCACCACTCAGAAATGCCAGGCATCAATAATAGTCTCCATAGTTCAAAGCCAGCAATAAGAACAAAAGAATCAATGATTCTGCAACCTGCGTTATAATTGCTACCCAAGGGGAAAATATTAATTCATGACTACAGCGTCCTTTGTAGCTAGCCAAGAGAGTGGAAAACAGTAGGAATTCAGTCAGACCATTTAGGCTAGCTGAGACTCATAAAGATATCAGAGGCCCAAAGAGCCTTGCATCACCTCTAAGACCTACAGAGAGAGGAGGTTGCAGAGTATGCTATTCGATGGTGGTGCTTTCTGTCTGCCTAGAAATCTGGGGCTCCTTTTAGTCCTCAGGGTAATAATCACAAAGGATGATTAAAGTCTTTTTCTCCTAAGCAGAAACAATGGAAATGTCCTGGTAGAGATGTGAGCAGCCCGGAGATTTCATTTCACCAAATTCTCCAAGTTAAACATGAGCAGATAAAGGCTGAGGTAAGTCAAACAATTGCTCACTCAGCCTACCTCTTCATAAGGAAGTCCAGGCCTAGAACATAGATAGGTTTTCCTGGTGTCCTGTAGATTCATTTTCATAGACATTCTTGCTACTCTCTTATCTGATTAGATTAGGAATAAGCTCCCCTTATTACTTCAGCTGAATCCTAAAGGATGGGATAAAAACTCAGGATGTTAGGGGCCAAGGAACCCTTCTATAGAAGAGTGGTTCTCGCCCTTCCTAATGCTGCAACCTTTCAGTACAGGTCCTAATGTTCTGGTGATTTCCCCACCAATAAAACTATTTTCATTGTTACTTCTTAACTTTAAATGTGTGACTGTTATTAATCATAATATACCTATTGTATATGTAAGATAACTCTGTGAAAATGTTGTTTGTCCCCAGAGGGGTTTTGACCCACAGGTTGAGGAACACTGCTCCAGCATAAAACCTCCTTTAAAGGGTTCTGCCCTCACAGAGCCACTTTCATAGTGGTGGACATGTGATCAGTATATCTGTGTTTGACCTTGTTCGTGCTTTCCACGTTATACCCAAAGTCCCAAGTCTGGATTGTTCTGGTTTGGCAAAGCAAACTTCATGAAAGTGTCTATGAATTCTGAAAACACAGTAGGAAGATATCCTAGCATGTGGACAAAACAGAAGTCATTTAAAATGGCTGTTTATATTCTCTTTTTTTAGCTTCTACTGAATGTAAGTAGCACCCTCTTCATAAAGATGGTAAGTTTCTGGATTTCTCAACATCAGTTAGAGTAATACAACTAAAACAGTTCCTTTCTAAGTAACACTGTTGCATGCACTAAGTTTGTGGGAAGCTGAGGAAATATGCTAAAAGCTCTGGACTTTGAGTTATAAAAACTGCAATTTTCAGATTCAAGTTGGCCACTTATTAAAACACTACCTGCCTAAAATGTCTGTGATTACGATTAAAGAAAATAAAAGATGTGACCACATCAAGTGAGCTGTATAGCACCGTACAAATGTAACAGTTTATTATTTTGCTCAAAACCTAATAGGTATTTGTACTCACATACTGAAGTCATTTATACTTATATGATATCTTCCCTATATGATAGAGATTATGCCCAGATTGGAGATGTTTATTGATAAGCTTCCTATCTAATTCTTGTCACCCATTTATTTTAACAAGACAGCATACCTTATCGCTGACTTGAAATTTGTTTCAAATATTCAACTGACGGTGCAGACCCACTGTTTATGGTGTAAAAATCAAACTAAACATTTATAAAGTCTTCTGCAGAAGATTCCCACTAATGAAAGCACCATTCGTGGTGTGCTAAAACATGCGCACACATAGGTATTGCCCCATTTATCAGACATGAGAGCTAATTACCTCATACACCACTATATCTCTTCCACTCTCTGCATTTCAATTCCCAATATTAACACATAGGTGGTCAAGCTGACCATCGAATAGCCTGCATGAGTATGAATGCATTAAATAATTTAATGTCGGAAGAGTTTATTAAACTGCCACATTCTAATCAGCATGCGTACCTGCCTTCATTAATTTTGCACTGGTCCATGGTGTGTCTCCACAGCCAACACGAATAGCTCTAATGTTAATAGGAGCTCTTAACAAACAGGGCTAGTTAATCAAGGGAAATTTACTATTAACCACATGGCCATGCATACTGCAATCTAATTACAATCAGATTTAACCCTCACCCTGCCACACCCATTTAGACATCTTTCTTATTACTTGTCAATGAAATGCCAGAAAATAAGGTATCATTATTTCATTAGTGAGTGATATCTGCATCTGCATGTGATTAGGAATACAAGAGGGTTCTCTGCTTGGTAAAGTTCCATGTCAGATATTTTTAAAGATCACTGTGAAGAGAGACCCAGTTCTGTCAACTATTTTTTATTTTCTAAAAATAATTAATGATGAACAGAGAGTTTATCCAAATAAACATGAATACTATAAATTTGTTCAGGTAGAATTCAGCATTTGGTAAGTTAGAGCCTTTGCTATGTCAACAGTATGATCTCCCTGTTTAGTCTCACAGTTCATCTAAATCATCCAGGGCATTAACATTAAATTTGAGTTGATGGGATCCCCATCATGTAACTGTATTGTGTTGCTTAATACTAGTGTAATGGAGAAACACCTGCCATGATGGACTGATTCACATATTTAAGAGAAGCAAGTGCAAGTTCAAAGAAAGTCTTATTTGTTTGCTTTTCTGTCTCCAAGTTGGTATGGTGCCTGGTTTATTCTTTGGAGTAATATGAGTTTGTAAATTCTGTGATGGATTTGCAGTTTGGTATTTATACGATTTTCAGTGCAGGGATTTGAGTACAGAGGAGAATATTGAGAGTGTAGAGCTGCAATGCTCATACTAATGACTTTTTGAAGACAGAAGTGAGGAAAAGGTTTTGTCAATATTTAGGTTTATGGGATAGGAGCCAACACTGAGGGAACTAGAGGGTTTTACCATGAGGGTCCTCAGGATTTTAGTTAAATAACTGAAAGATCTTGGAAAGTATTTTTCTGAAAAACTCTAATTATCCCCATAGACATTTCTTTCTATTGGAGCCGACCATCTTCCTATGCTATAATTTATTTCATTTCAGGTCAAGTTATCTTGTGTCAATAACAGACAGTTCCATGTGTGTTGGCTGTGGGGACAGTTGAACTATGTGTTTGTCTAATCACAGTATTTCTTCATTGTATTATATTTTCCCAATGGTTCCTGGGTTTGTAAGTAAGTTGTAAGGTTTTGCTGGGAAGCAGTTGTGACAACTACATTTTACTCTGTTCCATGACATAGCCATCTCACCTATTGAAACAGTGACAATCTCAGAGGCAGGGTTCATCAGATGGTTTTCTGTTTACAGAACAATGGTCCAAAAAGCTTACAACTAGAAGACAGTCATGGAAAAAACCTTTAAAATGGGTTATGATCTATAACATATTCAATAGACACATCTTACCACAAACCTATACATTCCTTGAGGTAATGATAAATTCTTCATTTGTTTAACTATAGTCTCAGGAGCATAAAGCAGAGTTGGAGCTGGCAACGTATCCAGGTAAGTTACAGACCACAGGGAATATCTATGATGGGAGTCCTCAAGGGTTCACATCAACCTCTTCTGCAGATTCTGACTTACAAAAGACACACTGAAGAATAATACTCATCTTTCTATCTTACAGATGGTGCAAATGTTATGTAAGATCAATGTCGAAGGGAGAAAAAAACATCTGAATTTTACACAGTAAAAACAATGTGAACATGCTACAATATTACCCAAAGTGCCTGACTATAAATGAATCTTTTTGGAAACTGCAGATTTTTGCCTGGCTTATAGGTTGTGGGTTGAGTATTTTAATCTACATATGTTTGTCTTGTTATCTGGGCAAGCTTTACAATTAGGGAGAAAGCACTCCACAAAGTTGGGAGATTTGAAACCTGTTTCTACTCTGTTAGTTCCCTCGTCTGTACAGAGATGGAGGTGGAAAAATTCATCTCCAAGAGTTTCTGAACATCTTCTCTTTAATTCTATAAAGTAATAGCACCTAAGAGACAATACAGGACCCAAAAGTCCCTGCAGAAGTGCAGGAATCTCAGATGAACAGTCAGAGGAATGTTGCTAATACATAAAGAGATGGCTTCTCTCCCTCCTCTCCTTGTATTTGTAATTCTTTAAGTTTCATGTTGAAAAACAAAGGGCATCTAATCCCCAGTTTCTTGCTTTTCTTCCAGTCCTTGCAGAATGTAAGGCTCTACACTGCGGGATAATAATGCACTAGTACTCTATATGACTCATAAATATAATTTAGTCTGGAAATGTCATATGATAATCCCACATAAAACCCTATTCATCAAAGGCCTGAGCTGTCAGGTTGTGATGGTGCTTTGATTATTTTACACTTTATTGACACAGAGAACAGCCAAAAGGCATATTCTATACACGGTTTAAGAAAGAGAACGGCTTTGTGAAATTGAAGCTTTATCCTTTTCACAAATATGACTAATTCTGAAATTGTGAAAGGCTAGGTAGGTTGGATTGAATGGACAGTGACAAAGTACATACAAACTATACATATGCATGCATATAGACATACAATATAGACATCGTGCATTATGGCACGTGAGAAAAACATTTATAGTGTTATATAAGAACAAGGAAATATAACAAAATAAAATAATAGTATTTAGCCTGAGAAGTAGCATTTGTCTGGAGTCACAGAGAGTGTTCAGCAAGGAGCATCCACAACACCATTTGCTTAATAACCCCAGAGGTTGGGGGCCAGGTGTCAGAGAGAAAGGACACGCAGGGTGCTGAGCTTGATGTAAAGATAACAGTGTCACCTGTCATTCAGGGACAGTGGGGGCCCACAAGAGAATATTGATTTCCCTCACACCCCTCCACCACAGTGTTTCTAGGTTAGCCCAGCATACTATTGTTATTCTCTTGAGACTAGGATAGAAACAGATAGGAAAGGAGTTTAATGGTCAGCCCAGAACCACTGTGTCTGTGGGTCACACTTTCCCATTTAGGACACTACTGTCTTATCCTGTATATTGTTCTAAAGTTCCTTGAATTTCCCTGATACCTCCAGACCGAAGTAAGAGATGACCTAATTAGGCAAACTTTAAAACAGTCTACAATGTATCTACTAGGAGGATTGAACAAGCACATTTCATGTCATAGTCATGTTGTGAAAAGCAACTTCTGGTGGAATAGGCTTCTAAGGTATGAGCTAAGATGAAACATTTTGCTTAAATAAAAAAAAACAGACTTCAAAAATACTAAGACAGAGACTGTAGTATGGATGTTAGTAAATGTTGTACAAAATACTTTCATGTGATACTATGTCAACCGAATTGTTAAATTTAATAGTCATGAAAATTCTCTGTTTGAAAATAATGTGTGAGTTTTAAGTTTTCTCACTTTGTAAAATTTTCACCTCTCCACCTTTATGATTTCTGAGAGCTCATAATGAATTGTGAATTAAGCCTTGGAAGCAAATTATTTCAAAAGCAAATCTGCAAATATCATTTCAAAACTATATAGTAATATTAGGTTTCATGTGGGTCATGTGTGTGCTTTTAAACAGTGTTACCTTGTGGGGCTTTTAAGTCTCAGAGGCTTTAAATTTGGATATGGCAAAATCCAGGGTAAAGAGTCAGCTGTTTTAACAAGGTACCTTTATCAAAGCTTCTGACATTTAAAGAAACTATGTCCTGAGGATTTCTCTCAAGGTGATAAGGTATACACTCCCCACTGAAGGCATCAAGCAGGTGATGCTGTGTGATTAGCGGAAGTCCTTGCAACAGGCTCACTCTCTGTGCTGACTCCAAACAGCTGGACACCCTGCACTCCCTGAAACCCCATTAAGGATAAGGATACACTATGCATGGTCACGCTTGGACTTTGTAGACTCTTCAGTGGGGCTATCGCAAGCTTGCTCTACTTTTGCAAGAAGTCTTACTTCAGTTTTCTCTGCTGTGTCTTGATGAAAATGCCCCCCTTCCTCATCATTCAGCCCCACCCCTACCCTGTTTCACACCCTACCTCCTGAGATGCATTCCTGATGCCCACCCCAGCTGAGGAGGCAATTTGGGAAGATGTTCTCTACAGTAGTATTTGACCATACTGTAGCAACCTCTTTCCTGGCAGGAGCTTTTCCTCTCTTTTTGGGTTTCATTGTAGCTTAATAATCTAGGATAAGATGAATGATGGGCCTTATTATCTATGCCAGGCAAGTAAAGAGGGAAAATGGCATTCCTTGATTACATCAAGAGATTTATTCTCATTGTGAGACCCAGGGCTAAGCTAGACAGCACTGTGAACTGTGCACTTTATTTAGAAGTTCAGATGTTTGAACACAGTCCTCCAGATGGCGGTGCCATTAGCTAGTTTATGAAACCTTGAGGTGGTGGGGCCTCCATGAAGGAAGTGGCTCACTGATAGGGTGGGCCTCTGCTTGCTAGCTGCAGATGAAATGTGACCAGCTGGACTCAGGCTCCTGCCAAGTCCACAGTGAGGGACTGTATCCCCTTGAATGGTAAGCCCGAATGAGCACCTCCTCCCTTGATGACTCCTGTTTAATCACACTAAAGAGAAAAGAAACTATCATAGGCGGGTAATGTTTTGAACACCTACTTTGAAAAGCCACACATTTGGTTACTTTTAAAACTAGATTATTCTGAATTGTATTTTGAATTGCAGTGTGATCTAGCCTGGAATATTTTCTGAACCACATAAGCAGGTAATTAGTACTTCTCCCGAGAGTTTTTCACACTTGAAAACAATCCCCTCTCCCCTTCCTCGGCTCCTCTCCTTTCTTCCCAAACTTTCCCTCCACTTTGACTTGCTTTGGGGCAAATATCTAATCGAAATCCTCGACTTCTTCTTGTTCTCCAGCTCTACTTTCTTCTAGAAAAGACTCATTCTTTTAAAATCATGATAGTCTGACAAGCTGAGGGCAATTACCTGATCAATATCAGCCTGAATGAGAAGCCCATGATGGATGCCCCCTTGGATTGAAAGGAAAGTAGCAGAGACATATTAAATTAAGCTAGTCTCATTTGGACAATCACTAGAAGATGCTGAAGCAAGGTAATTTGACCTTTAAGAAAATCAAGAATGGTTTGCATGATCTCAGTCAGTATGAAGGAAAGTCTGAGACAAGGTAATTACGGAATTTCAATAATCACAGGGTTTTGCAACAAAGGATTTTCCTTGTGTCTTTTTGGATCTCCAACTACAAATTAAGAAAAAGTAGTGAGCCCATTTCTTCCGTTCCAGTGGGGTGGGTGGGGGTATTCCATGGACAAGATGGGCATGAGACACAATGGGAAATGAGGTACTGTAGCTCTTCTCACAGGACAAGTCCTAACCCACTTTTTTCCAACTTGGCATGTTAATGAACATTTTAATTATACTTTAACTTGAGACTTCTTCTAAAGCCAAACAGTAAATCTCTTCAGATTATGTTGTTAACACAGTTAACAAGGCAATAAATCTTAGATATTTAGCTATCATTACTTCTACTCAGCCCAAATTATCAAAATCAATAGCGTTGCACACTCACAGGATATAATGTAGTCTCAATTCCCATACATGGGGACCTCCTCCTAATGACTGCTTACAATATTTAATATTTGGGTAGTTAAAGAAATGAGAAATGTATTTAAATCTTATTTAAAACACCTTGCCCTTCCTACGACAATATTTGGGGTATATTTCTTAACTCTTCCTCTTAACTTAATCCAATGATCAATATCCTTTCTTGTGAAATGCTGCAGGTAGGCTCATGTGTTTAAATGTTGGTCCCCAGCTGGCAAAGTTGTTTGGAAAAGTTGTGCAACCTTTTGGATGTGAGGCCTTGCTGAAGACTGTCTTTATGGCCCAGTTCCACCCCAAGTCTGTCCTTTGGCTTTGAAACTGTTAAATAGTGTAACTACCAGTCCCTTTTCGCTGTCACACCAACTTCAAAGCCACTCTGCTGGAATGCCTCTCATGTCTTGAGAGACTGTACCATCCCAACCAGGAGCCACATTAAACCTTTCATCCTCTAGGATGCTTTTTCTGGCACATTATCATAGCAATTGGGAAAAATAAACCAAGCAAGGCAAAAAAAATACTAATAAATTCCCCAAAACCCATAAATAAAACAACACTGAACATTTGAGAGCCCTGGCATAAAAACCAGAGGACTCTGAAGAAGCTATCTTTCTGTTACATATTACTGGGTTTTAGGAGTATAAAGTTACCTGGATAGCACCGTCCTGTATGGCATGGTAGGGGCTGAGCCTCTACATTTTCATGAGTATTCTTAGGTGATGCTGAGATGGTGGTCCAGGGGCTCCATACTGAGTATGAGTTGCATTCGGTCCTCCTGCCATCATCCCCTGGCAGTGTAGAGTTCAGCAGCTTAAAGTGATGAGAATCCATCACTTTTACAAAGGCTACCATGGAAATGGACTGAGGCTCATTCCGTCAGGTAAAAGAGTCCCAGGTTTGATGTTCTGTCAGTTGCTTATTAAGAACTGCCACTTTTCTTTCCTTAGCTATGGCCCCTTTGCTTTGTTCCTGGCCACGTTACTTAAACATATTTCACATGTGAAAGTGTTCATAGAGACAGCAAGGAGTTTTTGCTTTCATTCTTTACTATCAAATATTGCCTCCCCCTTACATATAGCTGACATGAATAACCCAGGCTTCCAGTTCCTTCCTGAGCAAAGGGCACTTTATTGCCAGGCAGAAAAGACATTCCTTAATCAATCCATTTCATTCAAAATAAAAGCAACTGTTTTGGGGATGTTATCATCTCTATTCTGCTTCTTGCCTGCTCTGATTCTGGGCAGCCATACTTTGTCTCCTCCCCATTCTGGGATTTTTAGTCATAACATATATGCCCTCACTGTACATTGCACTTCCTTTACTCATACTATCTAATTTACATTGAGAATATTATTTCTGGTTTACATTATGTAGATGATAAGTTTTATACAAGTTAGGAATTTCATTTTCAGATTCATGCACATGCTGAAACTATTAAGTGACTGGCAGGTGGATGAAAGATTGTCAAGTTGGTAGTTCTATTTGCATGTGTTTACATGGATATACACATAAGGAAGGCTAGAGGGGTCAAAATTCATGGTGGGTAGAAATTCAAATCAAATGCACATTCACATCTACTCATATATGATTCTGAACATGTATTTGACTAACAGTTATTCAACATAGATCTTTTTTTTTTTTTTTTTGGTTTTTCGAGACAGGGTTTCTCTGTATAGCCCTGGCTGTCCTGGAGCTCACTCTGTAGACCAGGCTGGCCTCGAACTCAGAAATCCACCTGCCTCTGCCTCCCAAGTGCTGGGATTAAAGGCGTGCGCCACCACGCCCGGCAACATAGATCTTAAATTATGTGACAATGATAACTAACTACTGCCTATTCCTTTCATTCAGCTGTTTCAAGCTCTTCCATGAATATTGATCATTGATATTAGTGGAACTGGATAAAGGGTAATTGGAGAGTGTCGCTAATTACAGGAAAAAAGCTGAATGAGGAAGTGTATGATTATCTTTATCAATATGGTTCTGAATATATTCTGTTAGGGACTTGCTACTTTGGACACAAGTATTACAGGACACACCCAAATTGGTGTCCATTTTTTAAAAATGTATATGAATAACTACTGCATTTATAAAATCTTATGATGTACATACAGTTAAGTACTTTACCATCATATTCCTATTTCTTCAAAATAGCCCTAATAAATGTAATGTCAGGATTCATTTCCTTGCAAGTAATAAAAATTGTATCTCAAACTGTTTGTAATATAATCAACTGGAGGAGATAAAACCTTAGAGAAATAATGCATTATCACTAATTGTTCAAGTAGTAAAGATATCATGAGCAAAGTAAAAATATAGGATTAATAATCTGACCATTTAAAATAATAGATACCAAATATTATAATTATATTCACATACTTTAATTAGTTTTAAGCCAGTTTTATTTTACTGTGGTATAAGGTTTTCCTTTCTAACGAATGACTCTTTTCAATATGAATGGTATTTTTATTTTTTCTCACAAACTTTCTTGTATTCTCTTTTCGAGCTGTATTTTAAGGTTAATTAATTTTAAATATTTTACGTTTTCAGTTAAATTTTTTTCTGTGCAACATAATAATTAGAATTAGGGAGTGTTTTTCTGCATAAGTGTTGGGCATCAGTAACCTCAGAGCATTTTCTGTAAAATCTAAATAGAAAAATCTCAAATCTATCTTTTTATATATAAGTATGTAAATATTTTAGGCCAACTATTTTCACAGGCACTATGTTCTAATTTCTTTCTTTGACAAACATTTTTCAAGATAATACTCTTCAAGTGAGTTTATATTCATGCTTTGGAGGATATAGACACTTATAAATCGTCAACTATTTCAACATCATTGAAGTCCAGCATAATAATATGTTACAAATAGGAAACATCATAGGGTTCACCCAGTCTTATTCTAGAGTCCAGTCTTAAAATCTCAGCGTCAGACTCCAAGCGCACTTCAGCATTCCTAGTTTTGTCAGTTCGTCTCCTCCTTTGCTTTGTAGGAATAAATGTTATCACATTACTCGGATACTTTGAGCTCCTAATTGCAATTTCCAGAAAGATTCAAAACCCAAATTCTGTTGGGACTCAATTTGTTTTATAATTTAATTGAAGATTTTTAAGAAATTTGACAAAGATACATATAGTAAAAAAAAATTGGTCATGCATAAAAAGGCATAGTACTGTCATGGGACCAGAAGAGTGATTTAAAAGCAGTCCTTCAGAGATTTAGATATTTCAAAAACACTCATTTGATGATGGAAAGTACAGAAAAAGTTTAAATCCTCATGTTTTTTTTTTTTTTCCTATTTTCAACATCAGTGTTTTCATGTTTTGTTTGGCTATGTGTTTGGTGTGTGTGTGTTTGGTTGTTTATTATGTGTGGTGTGTGTATACTGTGTGGTGTGGTGGGGTATGTGTGGTTGATGTATGTGTGGTAGTGTGTGTGTGTGTGTGTACAAATGTGTGTGGTGTACACAAATGTGTGGTGTATGTATAGAGTTACAGCATCTATTTTTCTTGATTGAAAATCCCAATGTTTTTGGACATTTTTACAATTTCTATGAACATCACATATATTCCAGTTACATGTTTATTTCGTCAGAGTTTTAGTACAATAATAGCTATATTTTACCAGGATATTGAGTTCCTCTGAATTTTTATAAACATAGCATATAATTATGCCTTGATATTTTACTCCTCCACTTACAATAGCCTTCACAATAATTTCAAAGGTTTCATTTTTTTTTTTTACACAGTAAACTTCCAAAGTTTTTCATTGAGTCACTGAATTGATTGATAAAGTTGAACCATCATGAGAGTGAACTGATTTTCTACCTGGTGTATATTAAGAAACTAACATCATTGTTGAAGAACTCAACATGTGGACTTCTCTGCTTCACTTTTCATGCATGTATAAAACAAAAACAAAATACCACTTGGAATGAAAGCAAAGGCAGTTTAAACAATAGCCCTTTGATCTAAGTGAAAAGCCCTGGTTCATGGAGTGATTTGTAAACATACTTTCCGTAACCGTGTCGGTCAAATTAGTGGTTAGGGGCACAGCCTTTAAAGTAACCATGAACTTTTGAAATAGATGTTGAGGCAATGTCAGCAGATTTACATCTTCTGATTTTCACATGTCAATTGTATAGCCCCAAAGTAAATGATGGTAAGGCATATGGGCAAGCTAAGCGTTGATATAAGAGATGAAAGTAGGCATTCTCATTTATGTAAGATGCATTTTGGTGTGTGTGTGTGTGTGTGTGTGTGTGTGTGTGCGTGTGTGTGTGTGTTTGTGTAGTATTTGCATTTGTGTAGTTATGTTTACATGATTTTAGATGCATATGTATACATGTGAATACAAATACACTCATGTCCATGTAGAAGCTTAACGTTGACACTAGGTGCCTTTATCTACTTTATTTATTGAGGCAGTGTCTCCTGCTTAACCCTGAGTTCACCATTTCTGATTAGGCTGGAGAGCCAGTGTGATCTAAGTGGGCATGAGGGATAGACAAGAGGTGAGGTAGAGAAGAGAGATAGCTGTTAGTTCACATAGAACCTTGGAGGCCTTGACAAAGGTTCTGAACTTTAGTTGGTTTAACTCAGTAAGCTTTTAGAGAAAGCTTCATTCTAGTGACTATTAGAGATTTAGCCATTTCAGTGGTGACTGTGCAGTAGGAATGGACACCAGTAATGCTAGGAGGCCATTGCTACTGTCAGGTAGAGGTGATGACAACTGGATTGAATTGAAACATGCAGATGTGGTGAGGAGTCCTTCAATTTGGAAAACATTTTAAATGTTCATCTGACAGAATGAACAGACTGGGAAATGAGAAGAAGAAGATCAACCAGGATAAATCAGCATTTTAACATTTCCACAAAGAGCCCCTGAATGTAAAAGAAAATTCAAAAGGCATCATGTGTTTTAGTTACTTATCTACTGACACACTAAAACACCATGATCAAGGTAACTCATAAAGAAAGCATCAGATCTGGGGCTTCTGGTTTCATACAGATACCCGTCTTAAATAAAGTCATGCATTGTCCTGTTCAAAACCCCAGGCAGACTAAAGACATCTGTATCATTTTACCACAACCTTCGCTGGGAGTGTTGTGGATATAGCACCAGAGAGAGTCAGAAAATGCATATTGCCCTTGACTATAAGCAAAGGAGGTCATGGGCTGAGCTTCTGCTTTTGTCTTCACATGAGAATCTTCTGTCGATGTGTTCTTCTTTAGCTTTTCTGTTCCTATAGCCCACAAGGCCTCAAACTTAGGTGATCCTCTTGTCTTAGCCCTCCACGCCCATGTGTAGAGATTACAAGTGTAACTGCACACACACAAGAAATAAAAGTGATTATTTAAGATAGATTATTTTATCATAAATATTTAGATCGGATACCGTCACCCAAAGAACAAGTCAGATGTTTGTCGAAACCATCAGTATTAGGAAAAGATGTCACATATGAGTCTCCTCTGATTGTGCAAACTTCGGTCATCAAAATAATTCAAAGGACATGAAACAGTTAATACCTCATATTATTTACCCATTGAGAAGTCAAATGGATCATCCTCAATGATCTTTCCTTTTTAAAAACTGAGTGAACTCTGAAGTTCACTGTTCTACAAAGAATAGTAACTACAAAGAATAGTTAGGGCTTTTTTGAATTTTTTATTATTTTATTTTTGATGCAGATTTTATTTCTAACCAACTACTAGTTTAAAACATAAAACACTGATGCTTTCATAATTTTCACTCTATAGATGTTAATTATATAATGTTGATCACTTGGGAGAATTGTTATGAAATTAGATGATTCAAGAGTGAAAAACCATTGTGTAGCAGACTCTCCTCTAAGAACTACGATGTTCCTAACCCTGGTGGTTCACTCGGTTTCCAGTACCAGGGACAATTTTTCTTTGTCTCTTTCTCCCTCCCTCCCTCCCTCCCTCCCTCCCTCCCTCCCTCCCTCCCTCCCTCCCTCCCTCCTTCCTTCCTCATCTTTCTTTGTCTCTTTCATTATTTTATTCTGTCTGTCTCTCACTCTTCCTACTTTAATTCAGTTTCTCCCTTCCCCCTCTTTTTCTCTTTCTCTCCTTTCCTCCCGCCGTCTTTCTTCCTTTCTTTCCATTTTTCTTTCTTCCTTTATAACCTTCAATATTCTGTGTATCCCTGGTGTTTTCACTTGACACTTTTAGTCATTCTCAGAAAATTCACTGCTCTGTTTTATATTAATTCAGTGGTTCTCAACCTGTGGGTCTCGGCCCCTTTGGGGATCGAACAATGTTCGAACATTAAGATTTTTTTTCCTTTTTAAATTTTTATTATTGGGTATTATATTTACATTTCAGAGTTTATTCCCTTACCCCATTCCCCCCACCACCCAGGAACCCCCTATCCCATCCTCCCTCCCTCCTGCTTCTATGAGGATGTGCCCCCACCTACCTCCCACTCCCACCTCCCTACCCTCGAATTCCCCCCCCCAACTCGGTGTTCAGCCTTCATGAGACCAAGAATCTCCTCTCCCAACTATGCCCGACAAGGCCATCCTCCCCTACATATACAGCTACAGCCATAGGTCCCTCCCTATGTGCTCCCAGGCTGGTGGTTTAGACCCTGGTAGCTCTGGTCGGTTGGTATTGTTGCTCTCCTCATGGGGCCACAAACCCTTTCATCTCAATTACAGTTATGAAGTATCAAGAAATAATTTTATGGTTGGGACATATATATGGTTGGGACTACAACATGACGAATTATATGAAAGGTTCGAATCACGAGGAAGGTTGAGAACCACTGATTTCATTCTCAGGCATCTGGGCACCAGCAGTAGTTTGTTCTGTCTTGTTAAACAGCCCTCATGGTCTCCACCTTTTCTCTGCTCAGCTTCTGATAGTGGGTGTTCCACAACTTCAGCACAGGAATATGTGTTAGAAATATGACCCAGCAGAGAATTAGCCAAATGGCATACAGATAGGAGAAATAGGGTGAGAGGAGCAGTTGGCAGAATTCGGTTTATTTTTAAATGGTAAGATAGACTTAAGCACCTGTGTATAAAACTTGGTGGGTTTAGTGAATGTGAAGTTGTAAACTGGGGGGAGAAGCAATAAAAAGAGGAGATCCAGAGTGTGAAGGACATGTTTATAGCTTTGGAAATAGATAGGATCACGGAGAAGCCGGTACAGGTGAAGAACATGCTCTCAGTGTGTGCGTCTGTGTGTGTGTGCGCGCGCGCGCGTGTGTGTGCATGTGTGTCTGTGTTTGTGTGTGTATTTGTTTCCTATGGTATGGGCATACATTTGGATTTGCCCAGTGCAGATGCATTTGGAAGCCAGAGAAGAACATCCATCACTTTCCTGTATCATACACTTCTTTATTCATTTGAAATAAGGTCTCTCACTGAACTGGTGTGGTTGTTTTGCCTACCCTGACTGACTAGTGAGGTCCTGGTATCCTCCTGTCTTGTACTTCTGGTGTTACAGGCATGCACATCCATACCTACTTTTCAAGTGGGTGCTGGAAATTTGACCTCAGATTCTTATACTTGAAGAGCAAGCATTCTTGCCCACTGAATATCTTCAGTCCCATAAAAATGACTTTTATGTAATAAATATATTGTAATAGATTAAAATTATTACATGCTCCTTAGAAAATAAAAGAAACAACCATCTTATGCTCTATAGACAATTTTTAAAAAAATAAATTGTATAAAAAGAGCCAATTCAAGGAAGGATTGGGTACATAGATTGCTTTTCAATTAGCCTTCTAATATTATTATAAAAATAATAATATTATTATAAATAGGTCACTAACTTGCTGTTTTATTTTCATTTTTAATCCACTTATTTACTAGAAAAGACACACAAAATTTAAATGTTGCAGCATTCATGGTCTCAAATGGATAATGAGAAGAAATACATGTTTACAGAAGCATTTTAACTTTATTGGAAATTTCCGTATTAAAAAAAGTGACATTTCTTCCTCTTTTTCAGAAGCCCTAAAAATGGTTTTCCTCGGGTAAACTGATCATTGACACCTCAAGTGCTTCCCACTAGCAGACACTAGCAGTTTGTTCAACACCTTGTGCTGATTTACTGCTGTTGCATGAGGACAGGCATGAGGCCAACAGGCAGAGACTCAAGCAAACCAAAGACAGACAAAAGCTGATACCAATGACTGTAGTACATGATGTGGAGAAATACTAAAGATGAAGAACCTGACAAAGAAAAATGGAGGAAAGAACCACTCGATAAGTCTGATCAGGGAAGCAGTGCACCTCAACAATTCCAAATTCCATCTCACTGATTTGAACCTCAAGTGCTTCTTGAGCAGAAATGGGAACAGAAAAACCAATGAGGGAGAGCAACCTTCTAACATACCTTTCACACTATAATCAGTGCCAGGAGACAGGCAAAGACAGGGCAAGTCAAGTAGCCTTCTCTGTGATGAAAATCTGTCCTTCAATAGAATGATGGCCATAATGCTAACCCATCTACAAGAGACCTTTAACAGGGCTCTTTGGTGACCATTGAACATTCATGAGGTAGATGGACTAAGTCTAATGATTTTTCACTCTTTCCACAGGGACAGTAATATGTGGAAGGGAGCAATTGTGAAATGCTATGCAATTATAAGGAAAATATAGGAAGTCCTCTGGTCTAATGCTTTGTTGTATACAACATGATGTATAAAGTGTGGCTATGGTGTCAAGAAAGTCTGGTGTTGGTGGTAGGTTTCTGGTGTGTATTTCCTGAGGTTCTGAGGACATAATCCTTTACATTTCATGTCTTATTCCTTTCTTCACTAAATATTAAGAGAGTGCCCTCATGAACTATTTGGATTTGCTACAAAATGGCATTGAGCTTGCTCATAGTGAATCAGAAAGGCATTCAACTGCATATAACTCATGGTCCACAACAATATCTTTTTCAAAATGAGCTGAATGTATCTGGATAGAAGACAGCCTAGCCGAAGGCAAGTCTCCAAAGATAAGAAGTGTGTCTGAGCTTTGAAAGGTGCTGGCCAGTCTTCCCATTTTGCTATTGTCAGAGCTCATTATCTAGAAGCATGACCAGAAGGAGACCAGTTGACGGCTCCAGTTAAGTGCTGGCCTTACAGGCATGAGGCCCCAAGTTTAGTCCTCAGCACCTACATTCAGCCAGGACTTGTGATACCTGCTTGAATTCTCAGCATTAGGAGTTGCTGGCCAGTCAGCTTAGCCTAATTTGAGAGCCCCAGGCATCAGTAAGAGACCTTGTCTCAAAAAGTAAGGTGGAAGGTCTGAAGAGCTGTTGCAGTGGGTAAGAACACTTGCTGCCCTTGCAGAGGACACAGGTTTGGTTCCTAGCATGCATGGGAGTTCTCCCATTCATCTGTAAATCCATCTCCAGGAGAGCTAATGCTCCAAAGGTTTCACACACACACACACACACACACACACACAGTACACATATGAAACAAAACATACATGCATATAAAATAAAAACACACATTAAAAAAAAATGATGACGACTAAACAGTAACACTAAAAGTTGTCCTCTGACCTCCACACACACACACACACACACACACACACACACACACACACACATGCATGAGCACTCCCTGTGTGTAAGCTTACCACACGCCTAAAACACAAAATATCAAATACATTGTCTTCACAGTTTTGAGAACGGCCAGGGTTATTCAGTTTCTTTAGAGAACTTCTGCATTCGCCTTTGTTAAGCATGATTTATTTATTTATTTATTTATTTATTTATTTATGTATTTAATTTATTTATTTCTCTTCACTTCTTAAGCAGTAGATATTCTATTGGACTTTTATTCTTCAGGGACTTTAAAGTGAGGTAACTGTTCACATACAAATATGAGTATACTCTCCTTGTTGAGAATTAGAATCCAACCTGAATGACAGTTGAGCCCTTTATCACTGACGACTGAGAACTGGTTTTCAGAGTATCTGATGAAAAGCTATGTAATGAGTTCAATATCGCATCCTGTTACATAAATTCAAAATAATATATTCATGTGTCTATTTGTCAATTAATTGACTAGATTGTATCTAGTTATGCCACACAATAAGAATATTAGTATTTTAACAGCACATTATTTCTCAGTTTCATTAGTTATGCCATTACTATTTCTAGCATCCATATTAATAACTAAACAATACAGCTGGTTTTCTACTTATTCCTTGTCCATTGTATTGAACATTTTAATAGATTTTTGATTTTCTTGTTTTTCTAGCCCTCTGTCTCATCAGTGCGTTGTCATTAGATATTTAATAAATTAGTCATGAATTTTATTGAGACATAAGGAGATAAGTGAGAAAATTAACAAACCTACTTCTTTTCTACTTTTCTATACCTTTAACCAGATTCCAAAATCCTATTAACTGTATTGTTAAGTTTTTATGCTCTGTGATTATAACTGTCTTTCCTCCTTTCTCTATACGTTGTTACAAATTGAATATAAATAAACTCACATATCATTGTATAAAATATTACGTTTAGCCGAGTGAAGTGACTGTATCCACAAGGAAGCAGAGATCACCTACACCATTGACCTGTCCTCTCTTGGAAGAGGATGTTAAGTCCAAGCATTTTGCAGGCATGTACAACCCTTTGTCATGGCAGTACAACATTGTCACCTATAAAATTATCATTAAAGAACCATATAACAGAGTTACAAAAACTCATAAAAAGATCTGATATTGAATTGTTTACCACTTCCTGTGGGGCTGCATTTGCATCTGTCCACACCTGCACTGGCTCTCAGGCCTTAGAACAGACACACCTGATAGTAAAGAGCCCTGTGTGCTGGGCTCTGCTTTGTTCTCTTCTTCACAGTGAGTTTGTTTGCAGTTCTCACTGCATACATACCTTTGTTTTCTTATTGAGCAAGATGCTGTATCACCACAGAGAACTATCGATGTCAGAATTATGCAATTTATGATATAGAATTGATTTGCCTATTAAGGAAATTCTTTACATTGCACTCATTAATTTTAATTATTAAGCCCATCACACAATCACCTTCTTTTTGCATTGCCCTATGATACTACATTGTTTTTAAATTCTCTTGTATTTTTAAGGATTCTTGTTTCATTTTGCTAGTGTGCATCCTGAAGCAATTTATTTGTTACTGCTTCCAGTGAATTCTTAAGCAGAAGACTAGGTAGGTTACCAGCAAACCTTCTCCACTCTCTTTGTTCCCAAGACGGGAACACTATCTGCAGCCTCCCTATCCCCTTCCTACATCTTCTGTGGATCCCACAGACCAACCCTTCCTAACCTCCCTGCCCCAACTCTTTGCTATATCTAAACGCCCAACTCAAGCAGTTGTCTCTGCTCAACTGTAGGTCATGCCTACCAGAAAAATTAAATGGGCTGCCTGTATCCTTTCTCCATTGTCTCTGTTCTCCTAGACCTAACCGCTAAGTCCTCTCACTAGCAGTGAAAACAGATCACCAGCTGTTGCCTCCCCTCTCCCCTGCCCATGTCTCCTGTGGATCCCAGGACCATCCCCTCCTGATAACCCTCCTTCACTTGTTTCTGTGTCCCAGAATCCTACAGCAGCAGGTGTACTCCCTTTGAACACACTAGCCAATCAGATCAGTAAAACAGGCAACACACAGAGGTCACACTCTGAATTTCCAGATATAAAACAGGAACCAGGATAAAAACACACACCCAACAAAGTCAAACTAAGAATTCAGCACCTAGATCTGTTATCAGCCTAAACCCAGATGCCTAGATGCCACCATAAGAACACTATCTAAGAGCCAGGACAATTTGTGTCAACTACAGCCCAACTATCCTACTGTATCAGGCTCTGGATATAATAGCATAGCTGAAGCACAAGAAATCGACCTTAAAACTAGCTATATGGTGATAATAGAGGTCCTTAAAGTGAAAGTGAACAGATCTTTTAAGAAAATACAGGAAAATATAAACAATGGAAAGAATTAATAAAATTCTTCAAGATCTGAAAATGGAAATAGAAGAGGAAAAAAAAGAACCACAAACTGAGAGAATTTCAAAACTAAAAAATTTAGGAATGTGAACAGGAACTATAGAGGGAAGTGTCACCACTAACATTACCACCATCACCATCACTACCACCACCACCATCATCTCCACCAACGCAACAACATCATCACCACCACCAACAGCAATAACAAAAAATAACAGGAATGAACAATCATTAGTCATTGGTATCTCTCAAATTCCTAATAATAATAAATCACAGATTTATAGAATGGATGCAAAAACAAGATCCATTCTGCTGCATCCAAGAAAAATACCTCAACATTAAGGATAGACATTACCTCAGGGAGAAAAGTTTTGAAAAAGATATTCCAAGAAAATGAAGCTAAGAAGCAAGCTGGTGTAGATATTTTAAAATCTAACAAAATAGAGTTCAAAACAAAACCGATCAAAAGAGATGGGGAAGGATGCTCACTAAAGGAAAGATCTACCAAGATGACATTTTAACTTTTTAACCATCTATTCCTCAAACACAAGGGCACTCACTTTTGTAAAAGAAACTGTACTACAGCTTAAATCACATATTGAACCTCACACACTGATAGCAGGAGGCTTCAATGGCCCACTGGTCTTACAAATGGACAGGGCATCCATAAAACCTAACAACTAAAAAGAGAAATACTGGACCCAACAGACATTATAAACCAAACAACTTAACAGATATTTACAAAATATTTCTTCTAAACTCAAAGACTATATTCTACTCTGTACTTCATGGAACTGACTATATACTAGGATGTACTACAAGTCTCAACAGTTACTTCTAAGAAAATTGAAATAATTCCCTGTATTCTCTGTATTCTCTCAGACCATCATGGATTAAAGCTGGACATCAGCAACATCAGAAACAACAGAAAGGTTACAAACTGAACAAGTCTCTACTAAATGAATAATGTGTCAAGACAGGAATAAAGAATCTAAAGACTTTCTATAATTCAGTGAAAATGAATACATAGTATACCCAAACATATGAAAGAGGTACAAAGAGGGAAATCCATAGCATGAGGTGCCTACATTAAGAAAAAAGGAAAGGAAAGAACTCATACTAGCAACCTTATTCCATATATTAAAGAACAAAAAAAGCACTGAAGCCCAAGAGAAGCAGATGCCCAAAAAACAATAAAACAGAGGACTAAAATCAGTAAAATAGGCACAAAGAGAACAATACAAAGAGTCGATAAAACAAAGAGTGGGTTCTTGAAAAAAAATCAACAAGATGACAAATGCTTATCTAAACAAACTAAAAGACAGAAAGAGAAGATCCAAATTAATAAAACCAGAAACAAAAAGGAAGACATACAACAGACACTGAGGAAATCCAGAGAATTATAAGAACATGTTTTTAAAAACCTATACTCTACCAATTGAAATTCTAAAAGAAATGGATAATTTTCTTGATAGGTACCAGTTACCAGAGTTAAGGCAAGATCAGACAATTTAATTAGACCTATAACCACTAAGGAAATAGAAGCATAGAAGCAGTTATTAAAAGTCTCCCAGCCCCCAAAACAATAGAAACAAACATAACAAACAAAAATAAAATAGAGAAATTTGGTTTTGGCACAGAATTCTACAAGTCTTTCAAAGAAGAGTTGATGGCAATATTCCTCAAATTATTCCACAAAATAGAAACAGAAGGATCATTGCCAAATTTATAAGGACACAGTCAACCTGATACTTAAACCACATAAAGAACCAACAACAAAAGATAATTACAGACCAATTTGTCTTATGAACATAGATGCAAAAAGATTTATAAAATACTTGCAAACTAAATTCAAAAACATATAAAAAAGATCATCCACCATGATCAAGTAGGTTTCATCTGAGAGATGCAGGGATGGTTCACTATATAAACATATTGAAAGAAAGAAAAAGACAGAGAGAGAGAGAGAGAGAGAGAGAGAGAGAGAGACAGAGACAGAGACAGAGAGACAGAGACAGAGAGAGACAGAGAGAGAGAAAGAAAGAAAGAAGCCATGATCACATGATCATTTCATTAGGAATGGCCTTTAAAAAATTCCTACACTCATTCATGATAGAAGTCCTGGAGAGACTAAGGATATAAGGGACATATGTAAACTTAAAGTGAATTAAAGCAAGCCTGTATCAACATCAAACTAAATAGACAGAAACTCAAAGCAAATTCACTAAAGTCAGAAACAAGGCAAGGCTTTCTATAATTTCCATATCTATTCAATACAGTACTTGAAGTTTTAGCTAGAGGAAACAACTAAAGGGGATCAAGGGGATACAAATTGGAACAGAAGAGTGACCTGAAATTTTCCACCAGGAAACTCCTACAGCTGATAAACACTTTAGCAAAGTAGCTAGATACAAAATTAACTTAAGAATAAAAATCAGTATCCATCCTATATAAAAATGTCAACCAAACTGAGAAAAAAAATAAGGGAAACAATACTCTTCACAACAGCCTCAAGTAATATAAAATATCTTCAGGTAACTCTAACCATGCAAGTGAAACATTTGTATAATAAAAACTTGAGCTGAAAGACACAGAGAAACCCTGTCACAAAAAACAAACAAACAAACAAAAAAATAAACAAAAATCAAAACAACAACAGAAAGAAACCCTTGAAGACTTTGAAGGAAGAATTTGAAGAAGATATGAGATGGAAAATTTTCCCATGCTCATGGATAGGTAGGATACACAGGAAAAATGGCCTTTCTACCAAAAGCAATCTGCATATTCAATGCAATCCCCATCAAAATTCCAAATGCAATTCTTTAAATACCTTGGAATGACAATTCTCCACTTCATATGGAAAAACTAGAAACACAGGAGTGCTAAAACAATCCTGTACAGTGAAAGAACTGATGGAGACCTCACCATTCTTAATTTCAAGTTGTCCTACAAAGTTACAGTAATAAAACCATGTGGTATTGACATAGAAGCAGACACACTGTTTAGTGGAATTAAATTGAAGACCCACACATAAATGGACACCCAATTTTTTGATAAAGAAGCCAGAAATACACCCTGTAAAATGAGAGCACAAATGGCTCTTGTCAAACTGAATGTCTGAATGTAGAATAATGGAAATAGGTCCATATTCATTACCTTGCACAAAACTTAAGTCTATGTATATCAGAGACATTAACATAACACCAGACACACTGAACCTGATAGAAGAGAAAGTGGGAAATAGCCTTTAATACATTGGCACAGGAGACCAGGAGACAACTTCCTGAACAGAACACTGATAGAGCAGGCACTAAGATCAACAATTAATAAATGACCCTCATGAACCTGAAAATCTTCTATAAGGCAAAGGACACCATCAATAGTTCAAAATAGTAGCATACAAAATGGGAAAAGATTTTCTAATTCTATTCATGAGGGATAATATCCAAAATATATAAAGAACTAAAGAAACTAGACATCATTGAACCAAACAACCCAATTAAAAAATGGGGTATTGATCTAAACAGAACCTTCAACAAGGGAATCTCAAATGTCTGAGAATCACTTAAGGAAATGTTCAACATACTTAGCCATCAGGGAAATGCAAATCAAAACTACTGTGAGATTCCATCTTACACCTGTCACAATGTCTAATGTCAATAACACAAGTGACAGCTCATGATGGCAAGGAGTTGGAGCAAGGAAACACTCCTTCATTGCTGATGGGAGTGCAAACTTGTACAGCCACTGTGGAACACAATATGGCAGTTCCTCAGGAATTGAGAATGGATGTACTTCAAGACACAGCTACACCCAAAGGACACTCCATCCTACCACAAGGACATTTGCTTAGCTGTGTTCGTTGTGGCCTTGTTCATAGTAGCCAGAAAATGGATACAGCCTCAATGTCTCTCAACAGAAGAATCAATAAACAAAATGTGATACATTTACACAATGGAATAGTATTCAGATATTAAAAACAAAAGACATCATGAGATTTCCAGGCAAATGGATAAAACTAGGAAAAAAATCATCCTGAGTTAACCCAGACTTAGAGCTAACCCAGACTTAGAATGGCAAATATGGTATGTAATCACTTATAAATGGATATTAGCCATTAAGGAAATGATAACCAATCTACAATCATAAGCTCCAGAAAGGTTAGGTAAAGAGGAGGAGTCTGGGTGGATTCCTGGATCTTTGGGGGAGGGAGAAATAGAATAGATTTTGGGGTGGAATGAAGGCTGGTGTCGATGGGAGTGAGAGGGGTCAGGTGTACAGGGAGACGAGGTGGAAAGAGAAAGCACAAGTAGAGGTGGCTGGAATTGGGAGGCATTCGTAGGGCAGTGTGGAAACACAAGGCAATGGGGAAAAACAAGTCTCAACTGTCCATTTCTTGGAGCCATAAAGCTTCCAATGGGTTCCACATGGGTCACATTTCATTGGGTTGTTGTCTGAGGTATGGAGATCTCAAACAATCCAGATTGATACTAGGAGAGAGGGTTACTCTCTGCAAACTGACCTTGAAGCCCTGTTTCGGAGGACAACATCTACATAGCTCATTGAATGTGGAAAGGTTAAGATGGTGTCTGAATGGAGCCTTCACCCTATGTTCAAGCTACTTTGGTGTGCAAAGGGACTCTGCAGGCTACCCAAAGACAAACTGGACACCAATCCAGCCACAAAACCTTCAACCTACAATCTGTCCTGCCTGTAAGATGTTTATGGGCAGTAGTGGCGCAGAACTTGTGGGAGTGGCCAAGCAATGTCTGATTTAACTCGATGCCTTCTCCAGGAGAGGGAACCCATGCCCAACACTGCTTGAATGACTAAGACCAGAGACTAGATAACTTGAAGACCTAGATTAGAACCCAGCAAGACTGGTCAATAAAAAAAAATGAAATGATTCCTAATAATATTCCACTGTACTCATAGATCAAAGCCTTGTCCAGTCATTACCAGAGAAGCTTCATTCAGCTCCATTCTGTGGAGACGGGAGAGGGTGCAGAGACCCACAGTCAGATGTTGTGAGGAGAGAGGGTCTAAATTGGAAATTTACATTGTGTCATTTCCCTCAGAGCTCAGGGATTCCCTCAGAAGAGAACACAGGAGTCTAGGAATCTGAGAATGGAGGACACAAGGAGAAGATGGTTCACTGAATCACCTAAGCAGGACACATTTGGGCTCCTAGGCAGAAGCAGCAAGCCCAGAGGCCTGCATGGCCTGTACCAGGTCCTCTGAGCCTATGTTGTAGCTGTTAGTTTGGTGTTTTTGTGGGACTCTTAGCTGTGGGAGTTGGTGTGTCTCTGACTCTTTTGCCTGCACTGGAATCTTTTCCTTCTATTCAGCTGCCTTCTACATCTTTTGTTGTATTTTGTTGTTGTTGCTTGAAAGCCTGCTCTTATCACATGGAGACAGGAGGAGTGGATTCTGGGAAGAAGGGAGGCGGGAGGGAGTTGTGGGGAGTAAAGGGAAGGAAACTGTGGTTGGGATGTATTGCATGAGAGAATAATCTATTTTCAACAATATATATACAATTAAATGTATATACAGATACAATTATATATGTATGTCTATCTCTATCTATTATATCTCTATCATCTATATATCAGAGAGAGAGAGAGAGAGAGAGAGAGAGAGAGAGAGAGAGAGAGAGAGGAGGGAGCAGAGCAGAGGGAAGTGGGAGAGAGAAAGAAGGAGGAGAGGGCAAGGGGGAGAGATAGAAAGAGAAAGAAAGAGAGAAGGAGGGAGGGAGGGAGAGAGAGAGAGAGAGAGAAGAGGGGAGCAGAGCAGAGGGAAGTGGGAGAGAGAAAGAAGGAGGAGAGAGAAAGAAGGAGGAGAGGGCGAGGGGAAGAGAGAGAAAGAGAGAGAAGGAGGGAGGGAAGGAGGGAGGGAGAGAGAGAGAGAGAGAGAGAGAGAGAGAGAGAGAGAGAGAGAGCTTATACAAGATCACCAGCAGGAACGGTTGCTTGACTGTAGGTTCAGCAGTGCCTACTCTTTTCACTCCTGATTTAAAAACATGAAGCTACTCTGATTTTTGATTCTCACTAGATGATTTCTTTCCAGGATTTCTGCTTTCTTATTGCTCCTAAATTGAAGATATGTCTAGTCTATCGGTTTCTTTAATCAGTTATGCTTTTACATTAGATAAATTTTCTTCCTCGGTTTCTTTGGTCGTATTTCTCGTCTTTCCTAAGGAACTGTAATGGACTCTAATGGACTCTTTAGCTGATTGCGGATGATAGTGCAATGAAGACTTGTCAGATCACTCAAGTTCATTTGCAGCCATGATCATTTACTCTTCCTTTCGTTTCTTCATCCTGTTTTACTTTTGAGAAACCTTGATTTCAGAAAATATCTGCCTGATTTTCTGATTGCCCCTCTTTTAGAGAGATCTAATTGTGTTTAGAGGTGTTACATATTATTTTTGAATGTCTCTTGGGAAAGAGTTAGAGTTTATGGGTTTAAGTCCTCGATTGTCACAGCCTTAGCTCCGTTTTCCTGGGTCTCAGTTTGTATCGTTCCATGCTGCTGGCTAGATAACGGTTAACAGAGACCAATGCGAACCCTATGATTAGCATATGCTGATAACAAGGCTTCATGGTCAATCCTGCACTTGATTTACCATAGGACCCCTCTCTTCTTGTAGTAGGCTATGCTTCAGACACTCACCCTTCCCTGTTAAGTGAGTAGGTAGGGAACAGGCAGACAGGTTCAGAATTGCTATCACAGCCCATCAAATGGTCATTTACTCTGTGGTCAGTGTCATATTGTCTCATTGTTGTGCCAGCCTACAGCTGTCTGTTCCAATCACCTGAACACATTCCACGTTTACTTTCGTGTGAGTTTAGCCCTGTCTTTACCTCTGGCCTCTTCTCCTCAGTCCTAGAGCCTCTTAAGGACCTTCTGATATAATTATAGGGCTTTGTTTAGAAATAAGTTCTCAACAATTCAATTAGGTTGCCTATTTGCTGACCTTTGGGAAATTCTCCCATAAGTTGAGGGTGCCTTTTTCTCACATGCATAATTGCAACTCCTGAAAGTCTAATTTATTACCAATAATAAGGAACCTAAAGACATACCTAAAGGTAGGGAAGGTATGTCCTGAAAAGGAAAAAAAAATGAAGAAATCAAAGCAGTTATAGAACTTTTCATTAATAGGTCAGGGCACAGAAATACTATCAAGGTGAGCATCCTTCTTAGACAGATCTGGTGCAGAGACTGGGAAATCGCCATTTTCCACATGTAATTATCCACACTGTAAATGATAAACTCTCATTGCTCTCCTACATTCTGATGGAGAAGTCCTGTCTACCCCGAGGAGCCATTTGTTCCTGCGCAGTTTAATTTCACTATTTTATGGACTTCTAAACACTGAAAGATAAAATATAGAACATCATGTTTAAAGGAAGAACAGGTATACTATTTTGATGGAGGGTTTTTCTTTAATTTTCTTTTTGCATAGTGTGTGTGTGTGTGTGTGTGTGCGCATGTTGTCGTGGTTGGCCATTTGGAAGCCAGAGGTCAACCTTGGGTGTTGTTCTTCAGGTGTCTTGCATGTTTGTTTATTTGTTTCTTGACACAGAGTTCCTCACTGGCCTGGAACTCACCAGTTAAGTTAGGCAAGTTAGAGCTAGAATTACACGGACATGCCACCTGCCTGGATTTTTTTTATGTGGATTCTGGGGATTGAATATAGCCCCCCCCCCATGTTTGTGTGTCAATCAATTTATTGACTAAGCTGTAAATCTCATATGGTAAATATATTTGTAATTATATTTTTTGCTTTTTTGTTTGATAGCTATCTTAGTTACTTTTTTATTCCTGTATTAAGATACCATGACCAAGGAAATTATCTCATTTGGTTTTGTGTTTTTGAGACAGGGTTTCCCTGTGTGCCCCTGGCAGTACTAGACCTCAGAACTAGCTCTCTAAGATGGGCTGGCCTCAAACTCACAGAGATCCTCATGACTCTGCCTCTTGAGCACTGAGATTAAAGGAGTGCCACCATCCCCCAGTAACCAAGGCAACACCTAGAAAAAAAAAGAATTTATTTGGAGGCTTGCTTACAGTTTTGGACTGTAACACACAGACATGGTGCTAGAGACGTACTTGTGAGCGTTATACCTTTGTATCTTGATCCACAAGCAGGGGGGAAGAAGGGAGGGAAGAAGAGAGCCAGAAAGCAAGAGAGCTAAAGAGAGAGAGAGAGAGAGAGAGAGAGAGAGAGAGAGAGAGAGAAACAGAGAGAGACTGGGCCTATTCTTATGAAGTCCACACCCAGTAAAAACCTCCTTCAACAAGGCCACACTTCCTAATTCTTCCAAAACAGTTCCACTAACTATGGATCAAGCATTCAAACATATGATCCTATGGGGGCTATTCTCATTCAAACTACCATAATAGCCATATCTTACACAAACCATGAGACAGTATGAGGGCAGAAAGTCATGAATTTTTATTGTTATTGTTACCTTCAGTATTCTTGGTAACTAAGCCTGATTAAAGTAGTTGCTTCAAAGAGTATTTGGTGAGTCAATACATACTGACAATAAATAATCACACACACACACACGTACACACACACACACACACACACACACACACACACACACACACAATGAAAAAATTAAGTAAGGAAAAACTTTCCATCAAAATAATATACTTGTTCTTGGCCAAACAGAGGTGGCAATGCAGAGTATAACCCGTCCTTTAGGATACTGGTCAATCTTACTCCAAAGAAGCTGCTGCAAATAGCTTTCAGAGCTCAGACTCTTCTGGATACTTTTCCTGTGAAAGACATGGTCCTCTCCAACACTGGAGGCTCCCACCACACCCCCACTGTTAGGAAAGTAAACATGGCTGTTCAAGCAGTCTGTGGGAATGAAGCTCGGTGTCTCAGCATCAGGAGGGAGAGAGCTGACCCAATACAACACAGCAGCAGATGCTTGCTCTTGTCTTTTAATTGGAAAGGAACATGCATGGGTAATATATAATAACCATTTATCAGTGTGTTAACAGTGCTATTAGGTGGCATGATGAGGAAGTACAAGATGGATAGAGTTGTTATATATTTGGTTTCTTGACTGTGTCTGCCAGAGTCTTTAAAGTCAGTTTAGTGTCCTATTAATGTGTCCATCATGAACCCCATTTCTTACCTTAGTCATTTTAAATCTCATCTGTCTATAACTTAGTATATGTTATTAGCCCCAAATCAAACATTTTATATCAACTATAATTCGTAGTTGTTAAACTGGTTTTGACTTATTGGTCTCACATTAAAACCTTAATAGGTAAAGTAATTGGTACTCTTACCTAGAGGAGGTGAAAAGACTCCATGAATGAATATCCTTTCCAAATACCTGCAAAACTATGAACTGAGTCCTTCTGCCCTCTGCTGCATCTCTCTGCCCCTGCAGACTCCATACTTTCGCTTTGATTCCCCAAGCTTTCCTAATTACTTCCAAAATGCAGCCTGGCATACCCCGAGGAAGCCCTTTCTCTTCTCACAGGGGAATCTCTCCCCAGAAGCAGCCAGCATCTATGTCGTTGATATAAAACCGTAGATTTTTTTTCAAATGCTCTTACTTCATAGAGGCAAACCTGAGAACATGTTTAGAGAGACAGGTGGGTTGCCAAGGGCTCTGAGCAACCTGCGGTCCAAATCCCGCTTCACACATTTTAAAGGCCCGGGCTTCCAACACCCTTTGCTGTTTGCTTTCCCCACCATAGCAGCCTCACCTGTGCTTACGCTGAGCAAAGTCAGTCTGATTCCTTCCTCCCTGAGCAGGCTCCTAGGCACAGGTCTCCTTGAATTGTAATCTCCCAGGCTAACATCATCCAGGCCAATGCGTGTTTAAGTGCTGAATGATCAGATATCGTGTTGCTGGGTTCATGAACCCGTTCATCCTTCCCGCCTACCTGCAAAGTCTCTGGTGTCTCCTGGATGTCTTTGAGTGCTTCTCCCCTCTCTAATTGAGAGAAGTGAAACCTTCTGGGGTGCAATAAAATTACTTTAGGAAGGCAAGAAACAGATGGAGAATAAATGGGTTCAGGTGCTCCGGGAACGAGTACCACCGTAGAAGGTCGGCCAGCAGTGGGGCATCTTAGCAGCGACGGAATGTTTGATTTTTTGTCTCTTAGAGTTTGCACTGGAGCAGAAAAGGTTTCAAGGAGAGTTGTCAGAGGTTTACTTGTTGGTATAACTGATATATAGGCTGGATCTGGATGAAGCCAGTTGTTCCCCAATTCACTGGTGGCTCAAATCTGTGTGCAGAGAGAAAAGCAGGCTGTACGTCTGATTCTTGGTAAGGCAGTATTTTCTTTCTTTTGAGGACTCTTTTGTAGTTAGAAGGCTGTCTTCAAAGAAGTTGAGAGTGAAGCCAACGAATCTTACACTGAATGCTCTCTTATCCTGCACAAGTTTCTTACAATCCCTCAGCCTCCATTTTCTGAATGCCAACCTGGGCTAGTAAAACCTATGGCAAAGTTTCTGGAAGTATGCATGCATGGAAATTTGGGGAAAAAATTAGATAGACGTCATAACCCCCAGGTCAGCAATTGCCAACTGCTGTGGCCCGTTCTCCCTGCTGAGAAGGCAGGGGGTGAATGAATTCCTTCAGGGGGATTAATTATGCCATGGAGTTAAAAGTTACAATAACTAATGCTTCATCAGAAGGGCTAATCCCAAGCCTCCAGATGATAACCAGTACAGATTAGGTGCCCACTGAGCTTTGGGTATTGTTCTAAGTACTTGACTTGATTCATCTTTTAATTGCTTCTCTCAGAAAATGCTATGAGAAAAGAGACTTTATTTACTCCCACTTTACAGATGAGTAAAACAAGGTATGAAAAGTTGTGAATGACTCACCGAAGACTCTAACAGGTAGACGAACACCGTCCACTCACGGGCTGAGCCAGGCTGAAGTCAGAAGTCACAGCATCCTTCACTAGGAAAAGCTGAACCTAAAACAAAGAAAGGACATCTGTTCTGGCCTCTTGCTCTCGCTACGTGAGTATAAATCTAGCCTCATGTGGAGCAACAGGTCCAATATAGTTTTACTGATACACGCTTTGTGCTATAACTTAAATACAATGGCTTGGGGCAACTGCAAACACATCCACTGAGGTTTATTGCCTGGTAGTCTGAGATTTATAACCTACATATGGTGGTGGTATGTTTTTCCCAGTTTCCCTCATGTATATTTTCTTAGTGAGACAGTGAGTCTCTCAAAGGTTGGTGTACAGGCTTTTTACTTTTTTCTTGCACCACAACTCCTGCTTACAACTCTTTGGGGCTCAGTAAATGGCGTTGATTGACTGCCTGAATTAGAGTGACTCTGCAGGATAGTCACAGTGACTAAATTTGCAAAATGTAGAAGGGATTGAGGTCATGATTCAGATGCTTTGGAATTTTACTTTAAGTCTTCAGACTCTATACTTTAACTTGGTTTTATGACACCAAAGTGATAGATACTCACTGTAGGCTTTTTGTTTTGTCTGTTTGTTTGTTTGTTTGTTTTTGTTGTTTCCTGAACATTCTTCATCAGTCAAAACTAGTCAGTGCTAGTTACTAGGAGGGCAAAGAGGCGATGGCTGTTACATTGTAGGAACTCACAGTTCCTGGAGATGAAAGCAAATGATACAGCAGCAGAAGAGTGGTACTCCAAAAGGAAGGCTCCTGGGAGAACACAGGAAGTCAAGAGAGCCCACCATTTCTTCATTTACTGTTGAACAGAATCAATCCTGAGCTGATCCAGCCACTTTAAAAGAAAGCAGTCTAATCCTACATGGAAACATTAATGGGGCTGTTCACCACACCCCTAAAATATCTCTGAGGAATTTAGGAAATTCAGGACAGAGACTCTCATAATATGATACAGAGATTGTGTGTGCACAGAAGTGTAGTTGGAGGTTTCAGAAATTGCATATGGAACCTGGGTGGTAGCTTCCATCTGCATTGCCAGCACTCAGGGGCCAGAAAGAAGATTGTGACTTCAGAAGGCCAGTGTGGGTGTCATTAAGGTGACCTGTTTCAATATAAAAGCTTTTGTATTCGCTATCCTTCCTATTGACTGAAGATGACACTGAAAGAAAAGGGGAAACCGAGTCTCAGAAAAACTAACATGTTCATCACCGTGAAGGTGGTAGAAGCGGGGGCTGCATTTCAAATTCTGAATTTAATTCTAAAGTTAAAACTTTAAATTCTAAAGTTAATGCTTTGTGTGAAGTGTGTCTCATTTGAGAAATGACTGAGCCTCCTGTTGTTGCAGGTCCTTGTTTATTCTTCTCTGTGAACAGTGAATTCATCGAAAAAAAGAAAAACCAAAAAAACAACAACAAAAAAAAAAAAAAACAAAAAAACAACTCAACATTAAAAGTTTACTTTTATTCAATGTCTATCAAAGTTTTGCAGTAACTGCCTATTTTCTTTTCCACCCCAAAGTTTTCTTTTTTTTCTTAACTAGAACTTTCCAACCTTCTGTGATCTCTTTATAATTCCCCTCAGAATGCATAATTGTGCTCGATCAATTCGTTAGAGGCTTTTGAAGTGTTAAAAAAAACTACATTAAAATTATTTTCTTTCAGGTTTTATGTTAATGAACATAGGTGCTATTCAGAGCAAAGTCAGCGTGTCAAGGGAACTTTAGTTAAAGTTATTCATACATAAACTAAAAAAGGAAACATCTTTAGTAGAGGAAAAATACATTTAATGAGTAAGTACGGCACACAATTCCCCCTTTCAGAAATGTCAGCTCACATTGAGCCTCCATTCTAGATATCTTACAATTACTTTGTCAACAGAAGCTAGAGTTGTGATGGATGGCACGCTGGTTCTTGAAACCAAACTTTCCATGAGTTACTTAGGCTGAAACTAAGTGCTTTTACATCCCACTCTTATTGATGAGAGTGGTTTTATATTTATCACCCTGTCATTTCAGTTGACTGTCTCAGGCTCTTCACTGGAAGAATATGGACACTAATGGAGGTGTGTCCTCGGTGCCCTAGAGGGTCACAGATTCATTCTTGAACATAGCCAGGACACACACCAGACCACATGAAAGCTAGCACATATCTCTACCCATTTCAAGAAAGGATCCGGCAAGGAGCATCTTAGAAGGCCTTTGAAAATTGTGTTCTTATTGGCTGCCTGTTGACCATGACCCATCCTTGTAGCATTGTGCACAGAACCTCTTTTGGCTCACGCTAATGGAGTGTTACTATTTTGAAGTCTCCCCTATAATAGGAAGAATTCTACCAGGACCTTGGCAAGTCCAGGGCCTGATTGCAACACTTTATTTATAAGAAATTCTGTCAAGAATCAATAATAGTCTTGGGTCTCAAGTTCTTTCTTTAATAATACTTTGATATGATTTGTCACAAGCTAGCCTAGAGTATCCACCAGATTTTATTACTTAGCTTGCAGCATAGTGTCTTATCTTTGAGTCATGAGATCAGCCACAGGGAGACCTTTAAAAAGCTATATTCTTTACTGTTTGGTTATTACAGAAAGTCTATATTACTCAATAATACCTTTTATAGGGTGTGCTGTCACATCCCCACATAGATGGTTAACCCCAATGTACATATACTGGATGCCTGGAGGCCATTTTAGTGACATGGACATTGTTTTTTATGATTAGATGCCTGATGTATCAATAGCAAGGAGAAGAGAAAACAAACAGAACTATACAGGAAATCAGAAGGAAAAAAAAACTATCACCAAAACAAAAAAACTGAACTGTTGACTTATTTTCCCAGGCTGATGTTTTTGACTGGATCTCAGGCTAACAATCCATTTTGATAGAGATTTGGTGTAGAGTCCAGAGTGTTAGGTTTTTATTACATAAAAGCATTGAAAATGTGGAGAAGTCAATTTAGATGCCTCTCTCACACAGGATCGGCTCCTTGGGTTTTGCTGTGTACATCTCAATAAACATGACCCTACGACATCAGAAGCAGGCTGTAAGGCAGTGCTATAAATATGTTTTATACTGCTCAGCCATGGAATTCATATTGTTACAGCTAATGCCTGTTGGTAAATGCTTGTATTGTTCCATGTTGTATTTACAAAACTATATATTGTCAGCCGAGAGTTTTGTCTCTCCAATCTGTTTTCCTTTGGAGGGAAATAACAGAAATGTACTGATATACACACACTATAGGCAAAACACACACATACAGACACGCTGAAACACACTCACTTGCATATGTACACACAGAACAAGATTTTAAAATGGTAATCACTTTAAGTTTTGAAATTAGAGGAAATGAGGGAGAAACATTCCTTGGGAATTTATTATTTTAGATCTTTCATCTGTCTCCAAATTGGTGCTAATTTTCCGTGTAGATTTAAGAAAATTATTGGTATGTGAGCAGACATTTTATTTAAAGTTTTTTTTTTTTGTTGTTGTTGTTGTTTTGTTCTTGCAGCAGTGGCTGCTACTGCACAAGAAAGTTATGCTTAGGAAGGAAGCTCATGTCCATAGCAAGGCCCATCCTGACTTTCTGAACCCATAGTCTCAGCATACACTGGGTCACCATTGCCTGGAAGACGTTCTGACACCATGAGCTGGCCTTGTTCAGCATGAAGGGAGAAAGCAACACTAAGAGGAAATGATGTCTGGCTTAACAGGGCTATTGAGAGATTTCTCTCTCTTCTCACAAGGCCAGGCATGCTCTCTATTCCAGAGCAAGAACCTTTGCTGTGCCTGAGGGCTGAGAAGTCTCTTTTTCCAAACTGTACCTGAACACAGTAAGTCTATGCAATAAAATGTTTTGAATTTGACCCAAGACCCTTTGGTTTCTCTATGGGATCGTGTCCAAGAACAGAGGAAAGGAATCCCATTTGCTAAATACCATCTGTCCTAAACTGAATACAGGATTCTGTATGGCTCTGCTTACCGCTCTTATCTAATCCAGCAAAACATCAAGCCTACAACACCCTGAGGAAACTCAAAACTCCCATTCAGAGATTAGGGAGGTTGTTGTACATTGATGAGAGTGAATTGACTAACAGACAAGAGAGGTCAGACTTCAGAATTTACACATTTTCTTTAAAATCGTGCCAACAAAATTCCAAAACCACAATGAGAGCTTCTTTTATGCTCACCTGTATTGCTGTTCCTTTGAATTTCTTAGAAGCCTGCTCTCCAGCCCCGTCCCCAAACCTAGGTGGACCTCTCCTAGCCTGTCACTGCTGACATAGTAGAGTTTCAGCAGTGAAACAAGCTGCCCAATGTCTGTCAGTTTTGTCATTGTTCTGGTAGGTAGGGCTAGACATCACTCTTCCACCTCGTTCCAGCTGTGCACGGATCTGAGTGGTAGAATGGAAGCTGTCTGCAAACAGAGCCTCCTGGGCAAGTCTGAGATTTTCACAGAACTTAGGCAACTCAGGTGTGACAGGGGACACCAGCTGATGGTAAATTAGTCACTTTTGCATCTTTGTGACCAAAATATCTGACAGAAAAGCTTAAGGTAGAAATGATTGATATGAGCTCATGGCTTCTGATGGCTCTGTCAGTCATGACTGGGAAGGCATGGTAGAGTTCATAGAGAAAAAGTGTGAGAACCCCTAACAGGACTGGTAGATCTGGAAGTGGGGTTTGCAACCAGCCAGACCTTAGTGACCTACTTCCCTACCTCCTAAAGATACCATTATCTTCAAAGTAGAGGCAAGTCTGGAGATTGAGTGCTAAGTAGCAAGTTGTATGTTTTTTTTCCTCTCACTGAAAGATAATGAAGGGAGGGAACCCCACTACTCTCTTAATACATAAGAAGGATCTTGCTCCTAACAACACACTAGCAATCTCATTACCCCTCCAGGCTCTCACATGTCTCTCTCCTAGAAACCATTTTTTCTCATTCTCAAGGCCTGTCTTGCTGTCATCCTCTGTGGAAGCCACTCAGCAACTACTGGATCAGAACTCTACATCCTTTGGACAAACAAGTCTGCAATTGTGTTGGTTACAGGATTTTCCAATTTTCTGCCCCCGACTAGTACACCTTGTGCAAGACTACCCTTTATAGATTAACCTTAGTTTCTCTCAGTTTGTACAGAAGGCAAGAGTACAAGTTGCCTCTTCTTCTAAACCATGATGATTCTTCTGCAGCTCTTGTGATGATGCTCTCAGTCTGGTTCAAGAGAGAAAAAAAGAAATCCGGTGAGTTCAGTGAAGGTTGCCTGACTGTAGTGATAGGTCACTGACAAATTTAAATCTATAAACATTTCACAATAAGTTTCAACTGTTATGACTTTCCCATAGCTTTCTGTGAGTCATAGAACAAGGAGAGAGAGTTCTCTTGTGGACTTTCCAGTTGAAAAATTTGTAAATAAATAATAAATTTTTTTAGATGTAATTGTTTAAACTGTTTTACTTTTGCTCAATTGTAGACCTATTGTCTGTTCATTCTGTAATAATTGTTGACAAAGAATTAAAAGTTAAAACTGCATTGCAAGATATTCTATTCAGCATCCTAAGAAAGGGAACTTGTACAATGTCCAGGATATACAGATAATCAGGTTCAAAGTTGCTATTGTCATGGTGGCATGGTATTCTAAGAAGGAGAATAAGTTTGTGCTTCCTGCTCAACATCTCTGATTTGGGACAATAATCAGTCATTTATTGACTCCAAATTCATAAAATGAGTCCTGGTATTAGGTGAGGAGTTGGAAAGCAAAGAACTGGTGTTTTCTGTGAATTCAGGAGGATTCCTCTACTCAAAATAACACCTATTCAAAGGACTCTATTGTTATCCTAGGAAGAAGCAGAGAAATTCATAAGGGAGCTGAAGCATATGGCCCTTTGTGGCATTTACCGATGACTCAGCTGACCTTGCTTGCCACCCAATGTGAATCTTTCTTAGATTTTGTATTTCAGGAACAGAGGCTCCATTGGCAAGTGACGAATTCTATTGACAGTGAAAGATTTTTATGGTCACTGATGCTCACAGGAAACTTCAGAAGACCAAATGGACTAAGGTCATGATTCATTTGGGCATAATTTCAAAGGAAACTCATTCCCAAGCTGATGACTCTCTTCCATATATATATAGCACATTTCACTCTCTGCCCATCATTCAGAGAAAAGAATACCGAACCCAACAGGAAATTGACGGCTCTACAGTATAAATAAACTTGGACTTTGCAGATTGTTTGGCTCTGCTCTCTTTGGTTGGGATTATGAAGGAATAAATCATCCCTGGCATGACAGGGGTGATATGCTGTTATGAATCAACACATTCGTATGTCACATAGAAAATGTTGCTTTTAGCAATTTACATAGAGAACAATGAAAACTTGGAGCACATTAATGAATTAAGTGGCTCTTGTATGTTCTAGAAAGATGCTGGGAAATAAAATTTTCCAGGACAATAAGCAAAACTAAAGAATCATCTGAGGTTTTTCTAGCAGATTCTTTAATATACTGTTTATTCACTTGCCATTTATTTAGAAGGATCTGAGTATAGAATTCCAGAAAAAAATATTAAAGACTTAGCCAAAAAATGAAACACTTTAAATCCTGTGTTATATAATTTTGCCTTAGATGAAATGTAATATGCCTGACAAACCTTAGAAAGAAGATACCACAAGAACAAAGACATTTGTGCAAAAGCCACGAAGTTGAGGGAGAGGAAGTTAGACCCAGGAGACTGATCCTACATTGTAATAGCCAGAGATTTGGTACTGAAGGTCTTGTTTAAATTGCTAAGTTGATTGTTTTGACTCCATGAATTTGTGAGTCAAAATATGATAGCAGGTTTTGGGTGGGTGCATTCTCCATGAATTTTGATAAACAGCCCATATTTCCAGACTCTCTATGGGGGAGGAAAAGTAGTCATGTTTCTGTATATAGACACTTGACATGCATTTCATCTTTCTAGGATCTAAGTAACTTCAATATTACCCATAACCGTATTTTTAAAGGTTAGTGAAGAATGATAGAAAGAGTCTGCCTTATACCAAACACTGAGGTGTCCAGCATAATCTTGTTTAGTTACATTTGCTTTAGGTTTAGGGTTTTTGTTCATTTCGGTCCTACTTGGAAAAAAAAAGTGTCTATTGAGATTTTTTTAAGTGCATGTGCAATGCAAATTATATGTCACCGTGCATGTATTGCTTATATTTTAAAATGGCATTTATCTTGTTGTTGATGTTTATACAGAATCTCAGACAAGTTAACTTTCTTTAATAATGAGGGCATTGAAATACAGTCAAACTGAAGATCATTGGGATTGGGTTCAAGTACATTCCTTTCTACTTCCAGATCCCAGGGTTTGAAGTGCCCGAAGATACAAAAGCAAAATCTAAAGATCTCTCTGCTCCCTGTTCTGTGACTACTCAAGCTGATTGTGAGAGGAGAGGAAAGCAAACAAGCACATATAAAGTTCAGTGTGTAAAGTGACCTGGATCTCATTAAGGTCTAAATGATGGCTAATGTAGTTGATAGCCTTTTTTCACGCTAGTTCTACAAGTGGTTACACTTGTCCTAAAACAGTAATGACACTTTATCTAAACCAAAATCAAGGTAAAGGTAAAGGAACATTATGTGCAATGCTATTGTTCCAGCCAGAGATTTGTTACTGAAGATCTTGTTTGATTTGCCAAGTTGTTTTGACTCTATGTGATTTTGAGTCAAAATATGAGATAGCAGACTCTCAGGTACACGCAGAAGAGATGAGGATTGGGAAGGGCAGGTACTGTAAATTTCTAAAGTAAAGGTAATTGTTGGTAATATGAAGATTGGGATGACCTCTCTCAATCCCGCACCAGCTTAATTGCTGTGCTTAACTCCAGATCTTGGCAGAAAAATGGAATTTTGAGGATCATCATTCATTCATTGATGAAATAACTACAGTCCTGCAGATAAGTCAGATGTATGGTGAACACATAACTGCTCATCTTTTTTGCTACTGAGATAATTCAAAATGGCACAAACTCAGGTGGGAAATATATAATGTGTATGTGTGTGTTTGTGCCTGTGTGTGTATGTGTGTGTGTGTGTGTGTGTGTGTGTGTGTGTGTGTGTAATCTCTGTTTTTAGGTTTGTAAACTATATACAAGTCAAAGAGTCATTGGTCATAAATTTGTTTTTGAACTATTCAGTATACATTTAATCTTATCTTTTATGAAAAGTAAAATGAAATTTCACACTAGTGAGTTAGATGTGCTTGTTTATTTTTAAATAAAGAATTAAATCTTAGCATAATAGTTAATATTTGTGGGCACAGAGTTCCTTCAACACATTTCAGAATTGGTTGATATTTTGATTTTATAATCATCAATGATGAAACCATCACTTGGCA
This sequence comes from Arvicanthis niloticus, assembly GCF_011762505.2. NCBI lineage: Eukaryota > Metazoa > Chordata > Mammalia > Rodentia > Muridae > Arvicanthis > Arvicanthis niloticus. The sequence goes on from NC_047661.1 coordinate 119,752,444, forward strand.
TAAATCTGTATTACAAAATGGCCAACTCAGACCGTTGAATATTCTGTCATAACCTAAACCCAAATTCAATAATAATTTGTTTTAATGAAATTTAAGATGACATCTCAACCAGTAATTTTTGACATGATCTCACTGTGTAGCCCTGACGGACTTGTAATTCATTGCATAGATCAGGCTGGGCTGGAACTCAGAAAGATGCATGTGCCTCTGCTTCACAAATGCTGGGATTAAAGGCATGCAGCCAATACCTGGGAATCAGTAGTCATTCAACCCAAAAATCGCAACACAATACAATCAAGATATCAACTAACTCATTATTTGCATGCTGAGGAATGATGGGAGAAAAATATTGTCTTTGCTTTCTGTAATTAAGTCACTATGTTTCTATAAGAGCCAAACTTTACATGTACAGTTAAATAATTATAATTTGTAATGTAATGTGAACCAAGATGCTTCAGAACCAGTCTGTAGTATAGCAGCATAAACAGTACAGAGTGTACCACATGGTAGAGTGTATGTGTAAGGAAGGCTTCAGTGGATTTTTATGACCCAACACAGGTAAGCACTACCAAAAATACCTCAGATTCTTTACTTGTTTGGTTTTTAGACAAATTCTAGCTATTGTGATCTAAGAATCACTCTAGAGTTGGAGAAGCCATGCTTCATGGCAAGGGTCAGTGATTAGATACTAAAGGAAGCAAAATTCTGTACTGTATTAAAGAAAATAAGTTATATAAGGAAAAGATGTGGAAATGTAGAAAAAGATGTGTGGTTTACTTAGGAAATGGTTAACATGTGGGCACAAGGACCTGGATTTGGTCTTCATCACCCACATAAAAGACTGGGTACAGGTGACACACATCAGTGATCCCAGTGTTGGGAAGGGTAGAAATAAGAAGACCCCTGAAGCTGGTTGTCCATCCAGTCTAACAACTCAGTGAGGGATCTTGCCTCAAATAATGAGGTAGAGAGAGACTGAGGAAGAAACTAGACGTCAACTTCTGCCTCTGTGTGTGTGTGTGTGTGTGTGTGTGTGTGGTGCATACACACATGCACACACAAGATACACATGTACACAATAAAAACTATGTATGTATATATATTTATTCATCACACACTGAAAGAAAATAAACGTAAGCAGAGTCAACTGGGTTACTAGCAGAGAAAATGTGCCTGTCGAGCAAAAACATTACAGACACAAACTTCTTCCTAAATTGATAAACTATAAAATGTATAAAGCATTACAGGAAGGGAGCAAAATTGTGTGCATGCATCTGTGTGTGTAAAGGGCAAGCTCGTAGTCTACTCTTGTCAGAGATCGATGGTGCTTAGACCCGGTAAGTCACAGTTGAGTTGGGTGGCAACAGATGCTTTCCCTTACGCTGTAAGCCAGCAAGAACGGGCAAGAGACAAGGCTTCCTGCTTATTTTCACACGGAATCATTTTACAAGTGTTTACCTCCTTAAACTGTGCAATCACGTTGCCTTGCCTTTTAAAAGGTTATTTAAAAAATTGTTCATCAGTGCCGCTTGGCCACTTCTTTTTGTTAGATTCCACCCCAAATTTGTGATGCCTCAGGGTTCAATCCCAAAATTGCCATTAAGTAATCCAGAATGGGTTAACTTGGTGCTCCATCCACATGTGCATGCCTGCGTGCTTGCACATACGCGTGCGCGTGCGCGCGCACACACACACACACACACACACACACACACACACACACTTACTTCCTGCAAAGTTAAAACTGCATTTCCCTTGTGCCTCTGCCATTTTCAATTCTGAGCCAGAGACGACATGTTACATAACTCGGGGTTTCAACAAACACCTGGAAATCAGGCTGTGTGTGTTGTTCAGATGAGACCAGACATGAAGAGATTGGTAGTGACAAGTGTTGTCACTTCTCTCTCTGACAGCAGGCAAGTGGCAAGCTGTATATACAAGGCCTGATACCACACTCTCAGGATCAGAGGGGGAAAAAAAAAAGAAAAGAAAGTGAAAAATAATGTTTCAGCAAAAGCTATCTGGGAAAATAATGGCAAATTACACACAATTTAGCTTTGCTTTTAGCTTAAAAAAAAAAAAAAAAACAAGAACTATGAACTGAGCAGTTGAGCCCTAATTAAGTCTCCTCTTGATCATTTGTATAGCAGACCCAATTCTCAGGGTGTTTTCTTAAAAGGCATCATATCAGCCTCTAATTCAACTGTTCTTTTTATTTCAATTCTTTATTTTTCCCCTTGGGTAAAAGAGAGGTTAATGTGAGCCATTAAGAATTAAAAAAAAACAATTACACAATGAAAAAATAGTTCAGATGAATTTTAATTAGAGCCCAGTGTAATGGAATTTGAACCCAGCACACCGGAAATACATAGCAAGAACTTTAGCCATTAAATCTCATGGCCTTTGATTAAACTCATTGGGAATTTAGAAAGATTATTTTGCTGCCTGAAGATACCATGTTTTTTCCATTAATGTCAGAGAAATATATTGAGGGACTAAAATATTACTAATAAAAATAAATGTGAAGGTTGTAAATTTCGAACAATGGAAGATACAGAGCCCATACCTGGATTTTTAAGTGAGTATGTGGCATTTCATTAAGATTAAAGCCGAAAACACAGCGTATTATGTGTGACCTCTTTAGAAAAGGAACCTAAATAATTCCAGAATTTGTCATCCTTTGGAGTATAAGAACAATAAGTCAGAGTCCATGAAATGCTCTGTTGTAGGCTGAGAGAGGACCATGGAAGTATTCCAGACAGGGGTCAGATGTGAGGCACCACATGGCTTCCCAGCATCCTTGCTCCTACTGCCTCTCAGTGGTTTGCTTTACATCCATAAAATGGGGACAATGGAATGTACCAATTTGAATCAAAGACTATGACTAAGCTGGTTAATTCAAATCAAGACACACATTAATTTTTCCCCCAAATGGTGACCTATGTTATAAGTGAGGCTGAATTCCTCAAGGGATTTGATCTTATTTTCTCCTTAGTAAATGATTCCATGTTGAACCACTAGCCTTGAGACATACCCCTTTCTTTCATAAAAGCTCAGTCAGCCACTGGAGGGAGCCAGCAGGACTCAAACAGTATAACTGAATATGATCAACCAGTAGGGAAAGATAATTTTAAAATGGCATATAAAGATGACAGAATTTGAACAAAATCCCTTTTATTTATTTATGCCAAAATCTGTGTGAATGTAAAATGCCATCTTCATCATGGTTTATTTATGGTGTGGCTTTTCTCTTTAAAAAGAGAGAGGAGGTGGGAGAGAGAAAAAAAGAGAGAAAGAGAGAGAGAGAGAAGAACATTGGCTAGAGGCTGTCCTGGATCCAGCCTGGTTCACATGGCAAAAGACAGAGTGTCAAAAGAGAGTGCAGGTCTCAGTACTCACCTTGCCTGTGGCACCCTCATGCCCTGACTTGGCTCGGCTGCCTGTCTGGGCAGCTTTTAAAACCCTTTGCTTGCTACTTCCTGCAGCTAGAATCAAGCCAGTGCCCTCTCCCTGGATAGAGAGATGTGCAATATGTAAAATTCCCCAAGACAATTTTTATTTATAGCTGTTGCAAACAATGTTTATACAAAGTTTATTAAATATGTCACCCACATTGATTTATCCCAACCAGTCTCTTCAATCACTAATATTTATGTGATGGGTTCAGTTGCAACAATTATTTTATATGCTATAGAGTATGTTATAACTAAGGATTCACCCTGGCAATTATATCAAAGATAAAATGCTTCCTGAGGACCTCAGGGCAGGCCAGAAAGTATATTATTGGACACAGGGTGGTTTAAACTGAGTACCACAGCACTAAATTTAGAGGAAGGGATGTGGAGCAGATGATGCTTAAAAATTAAAACAGGTTTCCTGGGGTTCCAGAAGTCCCCTCATTTATGGGAAGGCAGTGACAAAGCATGTGTTCATTTTCTTTCCCCCATCTAGACCTGAGGCCTGGAAATGCTTCCATGCCATTTCTGAATTTCTGTGAGTTGTAGCTCTCAGCAGCATTTACCTAGTGCCTGAAACAGGCAGAAGAGCTACTCTTGGCTTGCACAAACATTGACAAAGGGAACTAGACACATGTTATTTGCAGCAAGGAATTGGCATCTGCAGGGTGGCAGAAACACTGTTAACAAAAAAAAAAAGAAAGAAAGAAAGAAAGAAAGAAAGAAAGAAAGAAAGAAAGAAAGAAAGAAAGAAAGAAAGAAAGAAAGAAATTCCACTAAAAAGCCCAAGATAGCCTTTGAAACTGTAAGATGACAAAGCCCAACAGGAAGGGGGGGGTGGAAAAAGAAACTTACTTAAAACCCGCAGTTGAATGCTACTTCTGTTTCCTACGAAAGCCTAAATAGCCTTTTGTTGGGCAAAATTAACTTGACAGACACACTGTGGTTCAGAGTGTAAGGCCTGGGGCAAGATAGAAAGGCTGAAGCAAAACAAAGAGGCAGTTACTGTGTTCTGTGAAGGGGCTGTGTTTGGGGGTTGCCTTCCCTGGAGGAAGAAGAGGGAGGAAGTTTGTTGTCTGAAGAGAGTAGAGATAGCACTGGAACAGCCAGGTAGGTGCCTCTGACTACAGGGCTGGGGGTTATGGCCTTGAATTGCATTCCCATGGTAAGCTCATTCTAGAATGTTCTCCTGTCTTTTAAAGTTACCCTTCTGGTCTTATTCCCCAAGTGTTTTACAAATTGAGAGTCCAAACCAAAATAAACAGTTTTGGAAAAATAAATCATAAGTGTCAACAAACTAAACTATTACTGTTGAATCAGAAATACAGGGGCACAAGAAAGTAGAACTGTTCAATCCACATTCTTGCTGCCCTTTAGGATAGCTGAGAAAGCCTTTCATAAAGACTTTCATAAAAGGCTGGGCTTCACTTGGAAATAAATAGAGAAGAGAGTGAAAACAGTCACCATCAACATTGTTGGTGAACAAATGTTCTCACCTCAAAAGGAATAAGACATTATTTATTCTGGAGCCAAATTTGAGTGATGTTGGCCTATAGGAACACATATTTAGCTTATTCCAAGTTTTGTTCCAACCTGGAAGCTGTTTCATGATGCTTTCATTGTGACAGAGCAAAGTTCAAAAATCAAGGCATTAAAAAACAAAAATAAAGCAAAACCAAAGGTGTAATCAGAGAGGCAGTGCTAGAGTTAGGGTTTTATTGCTATGAGGAGACACCATCAACCATGGCAACTCTTATAAAAGCAAACAGTGAATGGGGCTGGCTTACAGTTTCAGAGGTTTAGTCAGTTATCATCATGGCAGAAGGCATGGCAGCGTGTGGAGAGACATGGTGTCGGAGCTGCTGAGAGTTCTACATCCTCATCTGCAGGCACCAGAAGAAGACTGTGTGCCTGTGCCACAGTGGGCATAGCTTGAGCATAACCCGCCCTCACAGTGATACAGTTCCTTCAACAAGACCGCACCTCCTAATAGTGCCACTCTTTATGGACAAGCATACAAACACATGAGTCTATGGCAGCCATTCCTATTCAAACCACCCCAGGCTGGTTACATCCAGGCAGAAAAATTTCAGCTTATCGGCTTGGATGCTTTCTGGGAGTATATTTAGTCCTTTCATTTGTGGAGACTAAGTTTTGTTCAGTTGTTTTTGTGTTTATCAGACTATGAGGTCCGACACAGAGGGGTCAAGGAATGACTGTTTAAGAAGCTAAAGATAGCCCCAAGAAACTGCAATTAGGCTCAGTACTGGCAGCATCCCAACCTTTCAGCAGTTGCAGAAGTTTTAGTCAGTCAATTAGCTTTCATAGACACAGCTTCCTTCCAGAATGTCTCGCTCATGACACTTCTGAGATATGTGACATTGCCACAAAATAAACTAAGTGTTTAATGCTACCTAACTTCTTCTCTCCTCTAACCGCATCTCCTTTTGTATTTGTCTTGTTGTGAAGACATCTCTATGTCTGCCAATAGAGATCTACAGACTGTTTTTCCACCTTGCATGTCACTGAGACTCAGTTTCGAGGCTGGCAGATGTTACAGATGCATCCTGTGTGGAGCTGTAGAGCCATGGATGGTAGCATCCTGGGTTACACCATGCCAGTCTTCTTTTAAATGTAACTGTTCTTGAAAGGGAACTAGTGTCAAATACAACGGCACTGTGAAGTTATGACTATCTTGTGACCACCTCTGCTTAGGAATGTCATTGCTCATAAACTTCATGGATCTGTGGATGATTAACTGAGTCAATCTTGCCCTAGGATTAGAGTTGGCTGCAAGATCACAGGAATAGGCTGTTTGCATTTTTATAAGGGATAAGGGAAGCTCAAAACCAGAGAGAGAGAGAGAGAGAGAGAGAGAGAGAGAGAGAGAGAGAGACAGAGACAGAGACAGAGACAGAGACAGACAGAGACAGAGAGACAGACAGAGAGACAGAGAGACAGAGAGAGATGCTGCTCCCTCTCACCTGATGAAAGGCTTACCTTATTATCTGATGAAAGGCTGGACTTCTATTTGCCCATTGGTGTTTGAATTTTTCTCTTATATAGTCAGAGAACAGAGTTCTTGGTGAGAAACATTTCACAAAACCTGAAAAATTAAAGAGGCCCTTTTGTGTCTACAAAAGAAAGATGTTGTTTGTGAACAAAGGGATCTTTCTGTAGTCTTTCTGTAGATGTCTTGGTTTGAAACAATTAACAAAGACTCCTTATTAAGGGGAGCAGAGCACCATGGGGCCAAATTTAGTATAATATTGCTCACACAATAAGATCCCCAAATTGTCTGTGTCCTGTAGGACTGTGATGACAAGGCATTTGTGGCCCACTTTTACAGTGCCTCTAAATTTCAGAATCCATTGAGTCAACAGTCTGCATTGCTATTTAATTGCCATGAGTCCTTGACATATGAAATCTGGGTGGAATTTCCTTGGAATTATATATCTTAAGCCATGATAGCATCCAATGACTTCCAGATGCTTTGATAATGATGGTCCACAATGTCAGGACTCACCACAGATTATCTCCTCTTTGATTTGTCATCATTTCGTATGGAATTTATGACCAGTAGAAACATTAACCTGCCTGTCTGCAGCAGCCTCTGCATGAGGAGACCCTTACCACATACCCAAAAGGAATCATATATTCTTTTTTAATTGACACAGAAAATTGTGAGTGACTTCTGCCAAGTGCCCAGAAAAAGAAATCATATCAAGACCTCTATTACTAATATGCTTCTGGTCTGAAGCACAGAATGAGTATTCCAATGACCTGGAGACTGCCCTCACCCCTGGACAAAAAGAACAAGGAGAATTGGCCACCCCGTGTCCAGACCTCACTGTGCCACACCAAGACGGGCTCTTCCCATCCAAGTATCTCTTGGCCTTTCTGCTGCAGCTCTGTATGTGATCTCAGATGCTGCACCCCAGACCAACCGCCACAAAATCATGTGATTTCCTTTCTGAGCCATTGCAGATGTCCCTTTCTGTAACAATTTAATTAACACTTTAAAATAATGATGCATTAATTAATGCCAAATTACAATGAAAATCCCGGAGAATTACACTTTATATCAACATTAATGCAAGATGAGTTCCTCCTGGATAATTTTTCTTACAACGAATACAAAAAGAGATAATACTAATTAGGCCATCAATTTAAATTTACCATAATTTCAATCCATGTCATTTATCTGTTCCCTTGCACAAAACAATTGTGGCTTCCTATACGTTTGCACAAGGCAACAGGGATGTCTGCCTAGCAACCAGACCTGGGTCATCTTTAGGATATCGTGACACAAGCTTGAAGTTTGCATTTTGTTTCTAAGTTATTAGAAACTGTGTGTGTGTGTGTGTGTGTGTGTGTGTGTGTGTGTGTGTGTTGAGGAAGAAAGAAAGAAAGAAAGAAAGAAAGAAAGGAAGGAAGGAAGGAAGGAAAGAGACAGAGAGAAAGAAAAGGCTCCAGTTAAGTAAAATTTTGTCTTGACTAAAGGAAAATATGCACTTCTGCAGTGAGCACAGTGTAAGTGCCAGGCTCTGAGCATCAGGTTACATCTGATTTGCTTTATCTCTGCTCTCAGGGTCAGGATCAAGCAGTCAGAAGGCTTGTAACATCTATGGGGTCATTCCTACCTGAACATCCATAAATTACACATTCTCATCTCCCAAAGCACCCACAATTTGGACCCACTGTGAGCTGATTTCACCGTGTTTAACAGGGGGTGCTCCTGTCCATAGCAGTGAGGGAGGAGGGCTTCAAAATTAATTTTATAATGTTTCATGGTGACCTCACCAGTGCACCTCTATTCTTCTGGGAATACTTTCATATTTGCCTTTCAAATGGAATCACGCTCACGATCTAGAACATGCTGGATCTGAAAAGTTTGTTATTTCTAAGTCAAAACCCCTTGCTAAAATTATAAGGACTACAACCTTGGGTAGACTTTGAAGACTGTGTTTGCAGACATTATATTTCATTTATTCTGTAAAACTGTCTTTTTTCCCCTTTTTTGACAATAAACTTCAAGATGATGGGATTTTAACATTTGGGTTTAGTGATCCTGACATATATCTTACCAACCTGCCCTGAATGTCATCTCTTTAATGAAGTAGATAATTAGAGTGCATAAACAGGATGGAAATCTGTGGATCAGACCAAGAATCTTCTAAACCAAGAATCTCTAGCTTCAGGCAGGAGAGTGACAGCTAAGTATGGTCATGATCCCTTTATCTTCAGGGCATTTTACTAGCCAGATTTCTCCCCTTAGCTGTCCGAACTATCAGCATGTCTCCTTTCAAAATTTCCATCGGTTTTGTTTCCCACATTCTGAATCTACTATGGAAATTTCTGCTTGCCCAGGAGGTCTCAAAGTAAGTAGGCAATGGGCCTAAATGAAGTCTGGCAGAAAGAAATTAATTTTAAGAAAATCAATAAACTCTGTCTTTGTTTTTATTCAGCTTTAGGGGAATACATATCAGTGACATTTACCTTGGACTGTGTCTCCATGCCTGTAAAAACAGGAGGGTGGCAGAACAGATCAGGTGGCACAGGTCATCTATTCCTGCTCCTTGATAGGTTTGACAGACATGGAGGAGATGATAGAGACCATTGTAAACTTGACCTTGAAATACTCTCTGTCTACCAGCACATGGGAATCAGGTAACTCAACATATGCTTTCGGGATACAACTATAGATGGTTTTGGTAATTACAGTATTTGCTTAGATACTTAAAATTTCCTAGGACAGCAGCAGAGATCAAAGAACACATATTCAAGACTTACCTCATTACCTCAAGTGATGTTTTATTAGAATTATTTTTCTTCCAGCGCCAGCTCTCCATCCTGCCCCTTACCAGGAAATAACAGGAAAAGCTATAGAAGCTAAAGGCCAGTTGAAGGTAGGACTGTTAAATGGGCACACAGTCACACCACATGTGGGAGAATGAATATTTTCAAGTCAGTTCTTTTAATGACCTCTCTATAAGATAAAAAATGAACCACTTAGTTTATTTCTTACAATGAGTATAATTCAATCCTTTTAGTTTCCAACTTAGTTTGAAGTAGCTGAATATTGAAGGTTGTGTTTCTCAAATACTGGAAATAGCGGCTTCCAAAGAATGTCTATCTCCTTTATTTACTAATAGTCTAGTAATCAAATCTCAACCCTGGAACTACACAGGTATTCACATCCTAGCATTACCCTGGGAAAGTTGCATGTTCCTCTCTCGAATGTTAGCTGTCTCTTCTACAAAACAGAGATGATAATACAAAAGTTGCTGAATGCAACTTGCTGAGTGCAAGTGTTTAAAAGTGTTTTTAAAGACTTAGTCTTGGCTCTGGTGAGCATTTGCAAATTTACTTGCTGGTTCTGCCAACATGGATGTGCAATCTCAAGGTCCTGGCAAAAAAGGACAACAGAGATAGAGTCTCTAATCACAAACTAGGAAGGAGACTGAATGAGGGATTAGGGGAAGCATTAATAATATATAAGATATTGAAAGGAAACCCCGGGAAGAACAAAGCAACACTATCCTAAGCAGCAAAGCAAAGATAGGAGAGAGGTGGTTCCGTATTTGAGAAATTTCCTGTATGCTTGGGTAATCACACTCTCCACTTTACAACAGTCTCTTTATAAAGTTATCAAATTGGACAATCACGATTAGGTATAAAAGACTGATCAATATCTGTACTTCAATGTATAATTCTGGCCACGTGGCAAGCCCCAGTGACTTAAGCATGTTGCTCCAGAGCCTTATTTTAAGGATTTATCCAAGAGAATCTGGCATGGGTATGAATCAATATTGCAGTTTCAGCTTTCAGGTTCTATCAAGATGGAAAACAAGAAGGACTATTAGACATTCTGCCCAAAATCAGTCCAAGAGATAATAAGAAAAAAATAGGATAATAATAAGGAAATAGGTTCCAGGAACAAAAGGTATCACATATGGTGGCACAGCAGTGTGGGAGCATGCAGGAGATCTGACATGAGGGTCTGTGGCCATGACTGGATAGAGACAAAGAAGAGTAAGCGCTATCAAGGGAAGTAAAGGGTGATTGGCTACGGATGTGAATACATGAACCTTGGGTGAACATTTTAATTTTTTCTTTTTATCTTTCCTGCTACCATGTAGGGTCCATAAATGCCTATCATTTAGCCGTTGGCACAGACTTTGGGTATCTGGATCTGAGATGTCATATCAAAGTGGGATAGTACAATTTCTCAAGGAATAAAGAATTGTGGGGGAACAAACTCCTGCACAGCAAATTTCTTCACCCAATCATGTGCATTTGCATCTGACTTCCATAACTGGTGTATTACAATGCTGGACTCTCCTGTTGGCTTTGCTGCTAAAAGAAGACTTTCTGAAATGAACGGTGTTGTAGTGAGATAGAATGCATGAAACGATTATATGTGTTTTACAGCTCTGCTCTAGGCTCATACTTCCTTTCTCAGATTTAACTAATGTAGCTGAATTAAGACTTTAGTACTTCAGTTCTCCCACTACACAGACAACACATAAAGGTGGATATGTAGAATTAAATTATTAAAATAAATCCTGGGGGCGTGTTCCTGGCTATCCACTCCAATGTTCTGGGATCCAGAATAAAAGATGCACACACAGCCTTTAAATTTTAATCAGCTCAATGGTTGGGCCACTTCCTAACCTCCACTTGTTTAATCCACCTCCCACCAATAATTCTGAATTATTACTTACTAAATCCTATCTTCCATCTTGGCTGCCCTAGACGAAGTCAGGCAGTCCTCTTGGGTTGCTCTCCCTGCTCCTACATGGTGACTATGCTCTCTGTCTTGCAAGCTTGGTGTCTCCTCTCCTCCCTCTTTCCCTGCATGGCAGATCTCCTTCTCCTTTTCCTTTCTTTCTGTCCCTAACCTTGGAATCCTAAAAGTCCCACCTCAGTCTTCCATGCCCACGCCATTGGCTGCTGGCACCTTTATTTACCAATCAGACCAACTAGGGGTAGGTTCCCAGAAGCTATGTGTGTAGATATTTTCATGCAAACAGTTTTGGGGAGACACAAATTAACATAAGAATACAAGCAGCCACATGAATACTCAGACAAGTATATACACCCACCATATGTTGCATTCATCAACTTCATGGAACACTGGTGTGTGGCTACAGTGGGCAGCAAATACCTCTGTGAAAACACATGTAGAACAGACAGATGAGTTATCTAAAGCAGGTGTGGATGGAGTGTATGTAATGAGGGAAGAGCAGCAAGGACTGATGATTATAAGGTAGAATTCTACAGACACATCCAAAGAAACAGCTAATGAATTAGAAGATCAGACTAAGAAACTGTCCCTGAAGGCAGAGGAAAGAATAATGAAGTGGTACCCAGGAAAGCAAAGTGGTATGGAGGACAGAACTGTTTTTATCTAAAGTCCCAGAAGAAAAGAAAAAAATACAAAGGATTATTTAGAAGCAATGGGGAGAAATGTCCTATATATTTTAAAAAGTGGAAGACGCAACATGAATAATTACAGAAAATCAAACAAGAGAGGTAAAGACAAACTTACTTGGGGAGTAAATAATTCAGACAAAAAGTACATTCTACTCCCCACCAGACAAGAAGAGCCACTCCCTTGTTAGCAGGAAGAGACTGGAATGGACAGCAGATTCCTTCATGGTTGCATTGGAAACAAACAAAAAAAGTAATGTGAAGTAGTGAAGGAAAAAAATAATTTTTGAAAAATTAATTATAATGATGTTTTCTGGGGCATTGCTTGTAATAACAAAATGTAATAACAAAGTGATTTACATGAACACAACATGGCAGATTGGCACTCGTAATTCTCAGGAACAGATAAATAAGACCACACACGAAGACATTTGTAATAAAAACATTACCCTGCAAATAGCAGAGATTCTGCACAGAAGCCCATGTTTATGTAAGTGGAGTGGTTGAGAGAATACAAAGCAATGTTTAGCTTTTCTTTCAGGGACTATGATTAATACTTATAAATTTTCTATCATCCATATCTTCCTGATTGTTTTGCCCATTCTATTTTGGAGCAAACAATTATATTTAGTAAGTATAATTCTTTACTTCAAGGAGAAGCTATTAATTGGGAGCAACATTAGACCCTGGGAAGCTCCTGCAGAGATCTTAGTGAGGCCTCATAACTCTACCTAACACAGTGTCAGAGGAAGGATCCAGAAGGATTATTGCATTGGAAGTCAAGAAAAATGACCAGGAACCTATTAGCAACCAGGCAGGGGACAGGCCAAGGATGTCTCTGAAGTTTCTAGCTTCTCGGCCCTGTGAATTATCAATTCCTAAATTTAGTCTTGAAAGCACTGTTATTTCTTCCCTTCTAGAGGGATGTCGTGATACAAAAGGCAGATATTTATACCGTGCATCCAGTGGCTCTGGCAATGAAAGCACTTCTGAGCCAATTTGTAGATTTCTTCCTGTGCCCTCATGGCGAGCCACAGATATTTTATTTTCAAGAAAAACATGTTCTACAAATTTTTCCCCCACCTGTGCCATTAAGCAAAAGCCACTCCGCTTTATTCGCCACTAACCTCTGCCTGAGTTCTTTTGAATACAGGTTCAAAGGCGTATTCCATGAATATAGCTTTTTCCCATGTGTGTTGAAACCTGCTGGTAAAAATATATGTTATTTCCTACTCCTATGAAAAAAATGGACCAAGGCTAGACAATTCACAATAGAACATGGAAGCAATATCTGTATGAAAAAGTGCTCAACTCATGAAAAGCAAATCTAGTTCTAAAATGCCAAGTACTCTCTGTCAAGATGGCGCATGGTCCTGTGAGGACGTTGGTGACATAAGTGTCCCTTAGAGCCAGAGCACTGTCGTGAAAACATCATCACAAAGAACACAGGAAACAAAAAGTATTCTTTTCTTCTAGCCCAGATTGGTAGAACTCTACACCGCAGCAGTAACTAGGGTTGTACTTAAGGATTCTTTGATATTTAAAGATAATGAGAGAGTGGCTAAATAAATTTTATATCTCCTAAAGTGCATTTGAAAAGCCTTTACTGGGTCTGATGACCCAGAGGGTTCAGAGGGTAAAAGTGCTTGCTGCCACGCCTAACCTGTAGTTGATCCTTGGAGTCTATGGGGTGGACAGAGAGAACCAATTTCAAGTTATTCGCTGGTCACCATGTTCATGCTGTAGTGCGCGCGCGCGCGCACACACACACACACACACACACACACACACACCCCTAATTAATTACTCCACTAACAAAATTTTAAAATTTATTTTATTGATAGTTATACTTGTGTCTGTGTGGGTTATGTGCACCAAGGCAAACCAGAAGACAGCAATGGAACCCCCTGAAGCTGGAGTTTGAGGTGGTTATCAGCCACTGCAGCTCAGTTCCCTCAAGATCAGTTATGTGCTTAGCTGAGCCATCTCGCCAGCTCCTAAAAAAGTTGTTTTTTAAACATATTATGTTATGAAATTACAATGCTAAGTACTATGAAATAACAACGACGCAAACAGAGCCATAACGTTTTAATTTTTAAACTGTTTGACATTTACAAAGAGGACCAAGAATAAACACCTCTACTATGAACAGCGATTATCCCTGTATGGTGCTTATTACTGTTATTGTTGCTGTTCTGAATTTTTTTTTCATATTCTCTGAAGTGAAAAATGATCATTAAAGCGAGGTACCTATTTTATTAAAAACAATTGTTTTCTTAGATTCTTTCAGAGATATTGGACTTTCAGATTCACCTGATACTAAAACATAAAATAATATACACATATTAATATGTATATACACTGTGCCGTTACCATACTATGTGGCTGTGTCAAACACACCCACAGAAAGAGAGAGAAAATGATAATGGGCACATATATGAAAATCAATTCTGTAATTCAAAACATTAACACATGACCAACTTACCTGTTTATTTAGCTACACAGTTGCCTAAAAATTGCAGACCACGTGGTCAATGTTTACGAGGAAGCACAAATCAGAGTTGAGAAGGACTGGGGAAATGCTCCAGTCAGAGCCTCAGTTCACTGGTCAGCTTCGTGAGCGTTTTCTTTCGCTGTGAGCCAATGGGAAGCCATCGTAACCTAGGGAGGGAGTGGCCTAAACCTCAGTTGAGATTGTGGGGTTGAAATGCAGATGGGGTTCAGGAAGATATTTAAGAAGCATTGATGAAGTAGAGTCAGATCAATTATAGTAAAAAAAAAAAAAAATGTACCTTAGTTTTCTAGATTAGGTATCTGGGAAAGAAGATGGTGGTGCCGGAGACTAGCTGAGCAGGACCCAAGTTTGGATTCATATGTTAGTTTCACGGGTTTGGGGAAGTTTAACAGAAGCCACAGACCCATAAAATGTAGCCAGCTTAAGCGTGCTTTTTCTGTGTCCCTTTCATCCCGGCCATCGCATGTAAGCCAAGAATGGAGAAACACTCCTAGAGTAATGGAAGGATTTTTAAATTCTCTACTTTCTATCAGAGACTAATTCTATGTGATTTAGTGGAAAGGTGGAAGATATTTCTGGTCCAGTCACCAGCTTTAATTAGTTGTTTTTCAACCAATATATTTTCTTCCTTTCTTGGGGCTCCATATGTGCTCCACTGAGATAGGAATTTATGCCTTCGCCGAGACACAGTAACCAAGCGCAAGCATAGAGCGTGCCTTTCGGTAGACATCACATGTGTCTGAGAGGGAGCTTGGGAGAAAGAAACTTACATCAGCTGAGGAGAGAAGAGGGCATCCTTCAGTTATTAAAGTTCCCTCGGATTCTCCCACCTCAGCATTTAGTCTTTCTTAAAAGTATGAGACTCTAGCCCCCACTTAGTGTTTTTTTGACTAGTGCAAGAGTAATGTTGCACTATATAATATATATATATAATATATATATATTCCTATATATTTATATATATAGAAAAATATATATTATATATATTATATAGCAGTTGTTTGTATATTAATAATATGTTTAGTTATTAGTTTATTTCATTGCAATATTTAAAATACCTATAGTAAACCAGTCTTTGACTTATGTAGCTTATGTTTTTTAATCCGATTTTGCCTTATGAAATCAGGTCTCCATCTTGTACATTAGTCCTTTAATTTCTAAGATTTAGTATTTTCTTCTCCTTTCCTCTTAACAAGGACTAATGGCTCTCTTTTAAAATCCTATTTTGGTTTGGTTTGTTATTTTCCTGAATTGTATGATGGTTTTAAAACTAAGTTTATGTAAGCTATGAACACGAGAGCCTTTGTAACAAATTTCAAACTCAATAAAAAGCTGTTCAAAGCACATTTTAGAGCTATTGAAACAGCTCAAGGAGTAATGTACCCACCTCACAGGCATGAGGGTCTGAGTTCAGCTCTGTAGCCCCACACAGAAGCCTAGAGCTAAGGAGTATGTTTGCAGTCTGTAACCTTACCACAGTGAGCCATTCAGGCTGACAGTGACAGGCAAATTCCAGGAGCTCTTTGGCCAGGCAGCTTAGCTGAAGCAATGACCTCCTGCTCAGTGAGAGACTCTGCCTCACAAAACAAGATGGAGAGTAATTTGGGAAGACTCTTAATGTTGACCAGTGATCTTTACATGTATGCCCATATGATCACATGCATATGATCGCATAGATGCATGAATAAGTACCTGTGACCCAAAAAAGCACATATTCAAGAAAGAGCTTGTGATGGATCTCCTCTCCTCAGACGTATTTTCTGCTGAATTCTTCTAATCAGAAACTGGAGTGATCTATCAAAATTGCATCCCCTACTGTGTTGGTTCAGATTCTTGGATAAACAGATGCCAAAACAGAATTTTAAGTGTACAAGATTTATGAAGGCTCGTGCCCGTGTGCGTGTGCAGACAGGCGATGTTGTAAGCCTCAGAAGTGGAAGAATAACACCTGGGAAAGGAGAAGATGAAAGAAAGGGGATGCAGATGTGCAAGCCTCCCCCACTGCACACAAATTAATAAAAAAACATGAAATAACATGTAATAAAAGACATGCTACTTTCTGTATTTTGCTCTCATAAGAAAAAAAATGAGAAAATTATTCTGGAATTCTCTACAAAGTTTTGGGGTAAAAAGAAACCTCGAGTACTTTTTTTGACCAAACATTTATGCACTAAAAATAAAGATCAACTTGGGGAAATAAAAACTCAGAGGCATTTCCAGCAGAATTTGGTGTGAAGGATTGAGGGTTTACATCAGAAGCACTGGGGTGAAGTCTTACCGGCTTGGATAGCTAGGATGACTTGGCATGAAGTAAGTGACCTAAAATAACAGAATTGTACTTTTAAGGCTTGAGAGGCCATCCAAATCAAGGAGGCTCCAGCACCAGAGTCATTGTCTAGAGAGCACTCATTTTTCTGATATGAAGATTGTATCTCTTCCCTAAGCACTCACGTGGTGAGAGGGACAAGGCTGCTCTCTGGAATGCCTTTCATAAGGGCATTAGCTTCAAGACAACACAGCCCTCATTACCTAATCATTCCTTCAAAGTGATACCTCCTGAGACTTTCATCTTGGGGATCATGTTTCAGCATATGAAGCTGAAGAGATGTGAAGAGCTGGACAAGAACAGACAGAAGGGAAAGGAAGGGAGAGGAGGGGAGGGGAGGACAGGGGAGGGCAGGGGAGAGCAGGGGAGGGGAGGAGAGGGGAGGGGAGGGCAGGGGAGAGGAAAGGAGAGGAGAGGAGAGGAGAGGAGAGGAGAGGAGAGGAGAGGAGAGGAGAGGAGAGGAGAGGAGAGGAGAGGAGAGGAGAGGAGAGGAGAGGAGAGGAGAGGAGAGGAGAGGAGAGGAGAGGAGAGGAACAGAGATTTAAGAGAGATGTCAGCAGATCCAAATCTGATAGACCACGTGGACAACAATGATGGGTCTGAACTTGTTGAATGCTAGAGTTGGGGACCAATCTCCCTGGCTATAATTTCTTAGTTTCTTAAAGCTGATTCTAGAGTGCAAGATACAAGTTAGATATGGTTCAAATGGCCTAATATATATAATACACATGCAAAACTATAAATGCATGACAAATATATTATAAATATATCTGATATCCAATAATGCATTCATAAACTGCAGTATATGTTTGTGTTTTGTATCTTTAATAACTTTTTTTTTTTTTTTTTGGAAAAGCTCTGCAGTCGGGTCCTTTATTTCCCTTTTGCACACTAGGCCATGAACTCGTATGGAATGGGCTCCAGCAGCTCAGGCTCTTTCCCATTTGTCCTCACAAAGTGTGCTTCTCTGGGTGGTGCAGGCTGGCGCTTCAGCTGAACCCAGGTGCCCTTCTCCTTGGCCTCCTTCTTCTTCTGGTCGTTCTCCTTCACCCGCTTCAGGAAGCTGTCTCTGCTCTTCGAGGGCTTGATGTGCTCAATCCGCACGTTGATCCTCTTGGCCAGAATCTTGCCCTTAACTTGCTTGTTTACAATGATGCCCACGGCATGCTGGGTGACATTGTAGACTCTTCCGGTTTTGCCGTGGTAACACTTGTGGGGCATTCATTTTTGAACAGTACCCATTACCTTGATGTCTACAATGTCACCCTTCTTGTAGATTCGCATATATGTGGCCAAAGGAACAACTCCATGTTTCCTAAAAGGCCTAGAGAACATATACCGGGTGCCTCTCCTCTTTCCCTTTGTGTTCGTCATTTTTAGGTTTTCTGTTGTTTTCACACTAGAAGGAAGAAAGACAAAAATCTTGTTCAGAAAATGCTGTCATTCACCCCCATTCAGCCTTGCTTTTCTGTCTTGTCACTCTAGTCTTGAGTTGATTGCTTTGAGGTTCAAAATACATATTGCTTTCCTATCTTGTCACTCCGGTCTTGAGTTGGTTATTCTGAAGTTCAAAATACCAAAAGCAAACATGCATGCGTTTGTTCATGAGAACACATCCTGTTTGTTTTGCTGTCTATTGTCTCCTCCTCTTTGACATAAGATCCCATTATGATCCATGGACCCTACTCTGGCCTTGAACTCAAAAGCTTCGTTCTGCAACCTTCTGAGTACCGATGGCATCTGTATCAACAATTTTTCTCTAATTTTAAATTTTGATTCACCTATTCCTTATCTTACAAACAATTTTCAACTATAATGTAAGGTTTTTTTTTTTTTTTTTTTTTTTTTTTTTTTGACAGTTCCAATATAAACTGAGTTTTGGTCATTTTTTCCTCCCTTTCTTTACCCACCTCTTTCCCCTTTCTTCCCCACTGAAATCTTTCTTACAAACAAGGCCTCTTTTTACTTTAAAAATGTTTTATTTATTTTTCTTTTAGGCACGTGAATACTCGTCTGCATGTATTTATATGTGCATAGAATGTTCACAGATCCCGGAAGATGGAGTTGGATTACTCTCCTAGCAGTTCCAGATAGTAAAGAACTGCTAGGTGGGTGTTGGGAATGGAAGACAAGTCCTTAGCCTGTGCTTTTAACTGCTTAGCCATTCCTCCAGCTTCCCCTTCTCCATTGATACACCCTCCCCTTAATCAGTTGAGATTGGTTGTTAGGGCTGCCTTCTTAAGCATGAGTAAGCATTGTTGTTTTTAATATCGGTAATTTAGTAGTCACTATAGCACTAAAGAGAGTGGCATCCTCTCTCAAGGCACCCATTAACTTTGTAGTCCTTCTGATGTATGGAATCAACCATATTTATTGACTTGGTCATTTTACTTGTTTTGGCATCGTTAGCAAAATTTTCAACCCTAACCTGCAGTGATATTTCTGTGTTTATGCTCTAAGTATTCAGAATGCTACTTAGATTTACTTTGTGACAGATGCTAGAGAGCACAAAAATGAGAATACAAATATTAATATCTACTTGTATTGAGAATACAACACAAACCTTGCATCTGTATCAGCAGACACCTGTGTACAGGTGTACACATTTGTGTGGAGGCCAGAGATCAACCTCAATCGCTCCTCCTTCATTTGTTTTGAGAGAGGGTCTCCCAGTGAGCATGCAGCCAACTGACCTGAGCAAGATGTGGGTGGTGAGCTCCAGAGATCTTTCTCCCTAGTGCTGGGATTACAGTTGTATACTACCAGGCCGGGCTTTCCTTTTCTAAAGAAATGCTTGAGATCCAAATTCAGGGCCTCACACTCACACACATCTTACGGATTCACCCATGGCCCCAGACAAAACAGAAAATAAGTTTTGCAATCATTTTCTGTGTCATCCCGATCCAGCCATTTGTAAAATCTAATTTCCCACACTTCAGGGTTTTCTTTCTTTATTGTCTTATGTGTTGATTTTTTTTTCTGTTTTCTTATATTTGGATAGAAACATTTCTCCTCTGTCTCTGAGTTTGAGGACAACCAGGATTAGATTCCATGTGCACACTCCTGAGAACCAAGGCTTTGGAAGTCTAAAGGACAAACTTGAGAGCTTACTTGTTGGCTTTGCGTGCATTTGGGTTCATTATATTTATTCATTTCTCTCTTCATCCTTGAGGGTTTTTTTTTTTTTTTTTCTGGTTCTCTGACTTTCTTTTTTGTATGGAGCCAATTTGAAGAATAAGAAGAAGAGTTATTAACAGCTCATCAAGTTAACTGGGAACTCACCAGCTCATGGAACATGGGAACAACCAGAAACTTCTGACAGGACATTTTTTTTTCTAGCGCATTTGCCTTTTAAAAAAAAAAAAAAAAAAAGAGCATTTGCCCAGAGGAAATTTGTGATAATGGCATAGAAGCAAGAACAACCAGAGTCAATTGCTCACATGGTCTGTTTGATGGGGGATTTAAGGGTGGAGAAAGCGTAAGGCAATGAACTGGGCTCCTTAGTCCTGATCCATTAGAGGGGTTGGCATGTTCCCTCCACAGCTACAGTACTAGTCTCTCTATAATGGATGCACACTGTGCACGTCCTTCAGATAAATGCATTCTCATGTAGGACTGTGCTCATTATTGGTCACTCAAATCCCCCAAAAAGAAATGTCTCTGAGTGTAAACTGTCAAAAGTTTTACTATTTTCCCATCATTTAGGGTGAAGTTGAATAATTGTGGAGTGAACTCTATTGTGTAATTAAATCGACATTTCATTGTATTTCTTTAAAAAGTCATCTGCAGTTGCTAATCCAGTCATACAAATATTAACCCTTTCATTGCACTCATTGAAAAGTCTCACAGGTCAAAGCCTTCCTACACACTTCCGTATACGTGGCATTGACAAAAGTCAATATTTTTTTGGCATGTTTTGATGTAAAATTAATGTAGAAGGCAATTTACAGATCTTGAGTACAAAAACACTTCCTGATTTTTTTTTTCTTTCTCTGTGTACTTCTAACCCTTATTGAAAATCAGACCATCACAAAATTCTGTGGACTTAACAGTTAATTCCTACATTTGTGATCCAAGAGCGGAAGTTGTCCTTGGGATATTCATTGCATTTCTTTCTTTGTTTTAAATCTTGAGGTATGAGAATCTGCCAAACTTGTCCCCGTCTGTTAGATGTCTTCTGTGCAGTGTATTTTAATATTCATCTGTGTTATGTGTCTCAGTAACTTGCTTTCTAAATTGCTAAGCAGTATTTTATGAACATGCCACATTGTCTGTATTCTATTTGTGTATACATGGTTATTTTCTACCTTTAGATATTCTGAATAAATCTAAAATCTAATCCTGTAATATATTGGTAAACTTTTTTTTTTTTTTTTTTGGCCTATCTGTTCATGAAGGAAGTCAACCTGCAACTGTCTTTTGTTTTAGAATCTATGTTAAGTGGTACAATTGGACTGGCTTTACTGCTGATCAAGCTGATAATCCTTCTGCTTCTGTATATATTTTGTAAAGTTTTTCCTACATGTTTGATCGAGCATAATTGAAACCATCAAGACTTGGAATGTTGTTTTGGGAAAAGCTTGTTTGGGATTGTTGCTTCGGTTTATTTATCAGGAATAAGATGATTCTTATTTTTGTTGTTGTTTTATGCCAATCTGAGAAAATTTTAACCTCCTTGGCCCATGTATCCAGGCCTTTTCTGTTCTATATGTTTTCAGATTTGTTAGGTCACATTATTGTTTTACTGATTTCCATTTTACATTTCTCTTTTTATAGATTTTTAATAATTCTTATATAGAATATATATCTTATATACATATATTTATATTAGGCATATATAATACATATATATATATATATATATATATATATATATATATATGTATTATATATGCCTAATTTTGGAGAGTGATTTTAGGATTAATATTGAATCATTTCACATGGAATTCACAAAGCTTCCAGTGGTAAGGTAATATTTAGTATGTGTGTGTGTTTATGTGTGTATGTGCATGGGTGTGTTCATGTGTCATATGTGTGGGTCTGTATAGCTGTGTATGTGTCTGTATATGGGTGCATCCTCTTTTCCTGCCCCTTCTTAATCTCTTTAGCATATATTTTGCTTCTATATACATGCAAAACCACAAAGACATTTCTAGAATTGTGCTTTAAGTAGTCTCAAGAATTTTACAGACATTCAGAGGAAGAAGGAGAGTTGCTTATCGTTAACACACACTTGCAACCTCCAGTGCACTTCCCTTTTTGGAAGACAGGCTTTTCAGCCACCTGCACTTCTTCTCAGCCTTGGAGTTTCCTTCCATGACGCTTTTCCTTCATGTCTGCTGGCTACCGACTTTCTTGTGTATTTTTCATCCAAGACTGTAGTTTTACTAATGTTTGGTTGAAAAAAAAAAAAAAAAACTTGGTTGACATGGTTTCTGTTTGATTTTTTTCTTTATGATACTTGGCCACTATTTTATGGCCCCTAGTTTTACATAGAAGAATGATTTTTTTTTAAATTATTCCCAAACAATATTGAATTGTTTTTTTGGTCACGTTCAAGACATTTCTCTTCCTTTTGCTCTATGCACTTCTGTCTGCCTATGCCCTGGTCTCTTCATTTCTTTCACTTAACTGATCTTAGAGGTTTTTACATCTTCCATTTTACTTCTTCTTACTCATTTTGTAAAATGTGTTATTATGTCTTTGAAATCTGTTCTGTTCCAGTCCCCACTGCTTATTCTGGGGCTTCAGAAAAATGTTCAAATAGATCTTTTGAAATTATTGCTTAGGCCAGCAGAATACTGATTTCGTTGCTGGTTTTTTGACCTGGTCTTTTAGCCCAGACTGGTTTCAAACTCCCTGTGAGGGTGAAGATGCCACATCCTCCTGCCTGCAGAGTGCTGGATTAGAACAGTGAGCCATCAGCCATCATTATATGGTACTGTTTCCTATTTAGATCCAAGTACCAGTTAAGGGTTTGTTGTTGTTTGTTTCATGTTTAATCCTGTCTGTGCCATTCTGATCTGTCTAAAGTCTGTCGCCTCTGGGTTGGCCAGAATCTGAACTGAGTTTACTGAGGATAGAGCTCCCTTCTGTCACACTGCTCCCTCCTCTCCCTTCTTTCCCCAGCAGCTCAGATTCATGGACTCCCTGAACTCTACCCACCTCTTCATGACTAAGTATTAGTTATTAAATTCACCTTCAATATGATCTCAAGCTAAGATTTATACAACTCAAAATTGAACTTGTGGATGTCACACAGCCAAGTTTATTGTTTACTGAAATTCTGTGAACATCTGTTTACTCTTATGTTTGTCTCTTTCCTTTTTTACCTTGTATTTTTTTTTCAAAACTCTGTTTACTATTACTGACTTCTTTTGTAGTTGGCTTTTAGGTTTGTTTGTTTGTTTGGGTTTTTTTTTTGTTTGTTTGTTTTTTGTTTTGACTGACATTAAAGTTGATATATTTTGGACCACCAGTCTGAGAGAACTAATTTTCCTCTCCGGATTCCTAACCCATTTCTAGTTATTTTTATCTTACATTCCAGTATTTTTTTTTTTAAAGATGCAATGAACTTCAACGACTTTCTATGAGTTTTACTGAGATGTAATTACAGATCATAAAGGTTACCCTTTAAGAGAGTATGACTCAGCACCATGGCAAGTTGTATAACAATCAGCTGTGTGTTAGGTTTTCTGGGATAATCACCAGCATTGAGTTTTCATCAGCCTAAAAGGCAGCGCTGTCCATTAGCAATCATTGCTCTAGTTCCTGGAGATCTCTAACTAGTTCCTGGTTATATGGGGTCACCTGTCTTGAATATTCTATGAAGACGAAACAGTAGGCTATGCTTTTCTGTGACAGGCTCCTGCTATTTGGTACACTGTTTTCAAAGTTCATCTGTGTTGTCTGTGTATCAGTACTTCATCCTTTATTTATTGCTAAATAGTAGTCCTTTTAAAGCTGAACCATAGTTTGTAGCTCTATTTTTATCTTGTAATAAACATGTGGATTGATCTGGTTGTTGTTGCTGTTGGGACTTTTGGTTGCTTTGTATGTGGGATTTTTGCTGATACCAATAAAAGGTATATAATGTGGACATACATTTTCACGTCTCTTATATAGCTAGGAATGGAGACATAGGGCCATCTAGTAACTCTGTTTAGCTTTTGAAGCTTTGCTAAACCTTTTTTTTTTTTTTTTTTAGCTTTGCTAAACTTTAAAGAATCATTTTTTGTTTTACATCCTTGACAGCAATGTAGGACACAAACATTGTCCATGTTTTTGCAATACTTTTTTTTGGTATAAATTTTGCCATTCAGTGTGTAAGAAAGAATCTCTTGTTGTGCTTTTAATTTGTGTTTTCTTTAAAAACTAAGGATGAGAATATTTATATGCTTCATGATAATTTGTATATCTTCTA
Source organism: Arvicanthis niloticus (assembly GCF_011762505.2). Classification (NCBI taxonomy): domain Eukaryota; kingdom Metazoa; phylum Chordata; class Mammalia; order Rodentia; family Muridae; genus Arvicanthis; species Arvicanthis niloticus. Next base: position 119,776,599 of record NC_047661.1, read on the forward strand.
TAAAGAAATTTCTGCTGTCCTCAGCTTTTTTAAAACTTGTGGTGATTTTTACCTGATTATTAATATGCAAGGGTCAATTGTATAACCCAGATACACACTTTTATCATAGTTATCCCTTCAACATTTCCCAACATTCTGTGGGCTGTCTTTGCACTATATTGTTCATATGTTTTATAGAACCAAAGTAATTTTAGAACACTTTGTTGAAGTCCAATTTATCTTTTGTATATTCACATTTAGTGATATATTTAAAAGCATCACCTGGTTCAAGGACACTAAAGGCTAAGTCTGCTTTCTTCTAAGGAGTCTACAGTTCAAATCCTACATTTTTGATAACAACTCATTTTGATTTGATTTGGATATTTGGTATAAGATTAGAAATTTTGGTTGTTCTTTTTTTTTCCATGAAAATATCCAGTAGTTCCAGTACAATTTCCTGACAAGATTTTCCCTCATTGAATTATCCTTGAATACTTGTGGAAAAATTACTGTTTCTGTTAGTGTACAACTGACATTAATCCTGGCTCCTTGCTTACACAGGATCTCAGGTCTGACCTGACGTGGATAAGAATAGACATGATGGAAGAATAAACAGGATTCAAGACACCCTGCCCCCACCCTGCTTTGGCATTTACACAGCTTTGCCCATTCAGGAGATGTGGGAGACTTTCTGGGTTTGCCAGGGACATGTTAGAACTGTACAAATTCCTCTATGGAGAACCTAGCATTTTTATTTTCTTTTTAATTTCCGGGTTTTGTGATTATTCCAAATGACCTAGACACCTCAGAGAGGTAAGGTCTTTATCAATTACCTTTAATTCTTTAGTGGGGAGGTGTGTTCTGATGCCCAAACATACAACTCCTTTTGCCCATTGAGGTCTAAGTGGCCACATAAGGGTCCTGAGAAGAGAATGTTTCCAAGTGACTCCAAGGCAGAACTGATGATAGTTCCACAGGAACAGGATTTGGGGGGAAAGATGCCCTTCCCAGTGGCATCTACACCACTGGGTTGCATACTTAACACCTGTGTGAAATGCCTTGGTTTTCAGTGCTACTATAGCAATGAGAAGGAAGGGGCAGGGTGAGAGCAATCCTATATGTCACAGAGCTAAATGACACCACTGAAAGTCAACCACATTTCTTAAATAAACTCTCCCTGGATGTTGCAAGCATTTGGTCAATTTCCAGAACACTTAAAAGGATGATTTTGACTACTGCTTAGCAGCGTTCTTGTTAATTTTAAAAAAAGTTAGAGTTTTGGCAAACCTTATTTCACCAATCTTGCCTTCCAATAAATTGAATATTTATTTAATTTGTAAATATGTTCAATCCTTGTAATATAGATGCTTGAAATATGTCATACAACATTTGAAAATAGAAACTTAAAACCAATATGCTGCTAAGTACATGTAAATACAATATCTATTTTTCCAAGTCTTTCTCGATAGATCATCTTCCCAAGCACTTACAATTGGGGACATTTCTGTTAAATTTTACTTTCAGTAGTGACTGAGGTTACAAAATGATACATCAGGGCTGGTAACCCTTCTTGATAATAACTTCTGATAATGGTAATTGCTGGTGTACATTTTAAGTTTATATCATTTCTAAGAAATCCAAATTGAAATGTTCAAACATCAGAGCCATTGAGACAATCTGCATTCTAAATGAACGAAGGAAACAAACACGATAATTCTCAGATGTTTAGCCCTCAAAAGGCAGAGGAGAAATCAGAAAAATAAATTTGCAGACAGAATCCAGCTTGCTGGAAGCCCAAATTCACTGTGCCCATTCTCCTTCTTTAAAGTTCCCTCTTAAAGATAAAGCTGTAAGCTGAGCCAACAGAGGCTCAGAGGATGGTGGCCTTTTAAGGCGTTCTCAAACTCTGAGATAGCATCAGTGCCATTGACTATACTTGAAGGTTGGGGGTGGATGCGAAAGGGAGATCAGAACGTTGACAGCCTCTGCTTTGTCGCTGTGGGCACCTATGGGTAAGCGGCTCTCCCTGTGCATTCTGCTGTGTTCCCCCACACTCAGTTTCTTCTCTCCCAGACTCATGTGCGAAGGAAAGTCTCATGATTAGTATTTATTATTCCTTAGGATATTTAACAATATCCTTTGTAGTTTCTTTAAACCTTACTCTTGCCTTTGAAAATATTTCTGTTCTTCAACTCTCCTAAATTATATTCAGTTAGTATGTGAGTTTTCTTTCCATTAGAAAGCTAATTATTATTTTAAGATAATCTGCTTTTTCCCCCTAATATGGGAATATCACAATGTTGCTCAGGCTGTCATAAACTAGTGAACTCAAGCAAACCTCTGTCTCTCTTTCCTGAGTTGTCAGCGCTATTGGTATCCTTGGCTCATTGTTGTATTAGTATATTGGACATTGATATATTGGCCCATGATCGGCTTCTATCCTTTTATTCTGCCATCCATATTGAATTCTCTTCTTTAAAAATATTTTTTCTTAATTCTTGAGATCTTATAGTTGAACAGCTCTACTTTTTATTTGAAATCAATATACTGGTATAATTGTAAATAGTTCAAACCTAAGAGCAATACTTGCAGAGCCTAACTGGAAGTCATCCTGGTTGGTTGATATGTATTACATCTGTATGGTTCAAGCTAGCAGTCTATGTGGACAATTTTGGTCTCATGTTCATTTTCTATACATTGTGATTCACTGCCAAGTTCCAAGTTCACATCAGGTATAGGACTTGAATGATTACAAATTTGTAATTTCTCTCTGTGTAGCAACCTTAGCTTCTTGGAAGAAAGACATTTTTAGACACACTTGCTAAATTAAAGACTAATGGCAGATCTGGATATTTGTGCTCTTGTGACTCTGACATCTGTGCCTTTCAGTATACCTGTTAACACCAAGATGCTCTGTGGTACTGAAAACAGATCTTTCTGAAGTTCCCTTTCAAATCACATGACAGCACAGCCACCAGTCTTCGATAGAGAACAAAGATCAACCTGCAGTACTTGATACAGAGTGTCCCTTTGATAGGACAGCATGCCATATCCACACTATTTGCACTGCATAATATACACATTTCTTCTCATTGTAAAGTTCTCTGCATCTTGATTAGGAAGGAACACAAGTAGGCTTTTCAAAATTGTCCTATGGATAATTGGCTCATAATTGCTTTTTATGGAACTGCTCGTCAGAAATCTGTCATTAAATCTTCTCTAGAGATCACAATGCAAGCCATCAGAAATAAACTGCTGTTATTACTGTGTGCACATGAAGATATGTGCTTCTTTGTATAATTACCTCAACCCTAAGTATCCTGTTTCTGCGAATCAAAGTCAACCTTGAATCTAATATCTCTTTATAGAAAGAACATTGATTAGAGAATGGAAAGAAAATAATAGATTGACAGATTTCCATTTTCAACTTAGGGCCTTAAATGCTTCGGTTATATGCAGAATAGTTAAGAAAAGGTGCATGGCTTGTGTTTCCGTAAAGGTTTGGGCGGGGGCAGAATAATAAACCTTCTAGCGGAAGAGCTAGATAGACCCCAGGTAAATATGGATCATTAGTGTCACTGGCGATTTAATGATTTTTTTTTTTTTTTTTAGCCCTTACTAGCTGGGGTAAAAATTATTATTCCAAAACTGTGAACAGAGATGGAGAGAGAACTCGGTAGGGAAAGTGCGAGCATGGGGACCTGAGCTTGACTGCCATAACTGGGCACAATGACAACACACACTTGTAATCAGAGAGCTAGGGAAAGACACAATGACACACACTTGTAACCAGAGAGCTGGGGAAGAGAAGACCAGCAGATCTCAGGAGTTTGCATCAGTGAGTTCCAAGCCATTGAGAGACTTTGTCTCAAAAAATAAGGTGGCTGTTATATGTGGAAAGGACCTGAGGAGGTTCTCACCTCTGGTCTCTATATCCATGCCTACAGGTACGTCTATATATGTACACATACCCCTCAAACACATAAACACACACACACACACACACACACACACACACAGGGAGAGAAAGAGAGAGAGACAGAGACAGAGACAGAGACAGAGAGACAGAGAGATACAGACAGACAGACAGACAGACAGACAGACAGACAGAGACAGACACTGACAGAGACAGAGAGACAAAGAGAGAAAGCACTGGACCTAGGATATCTTTTCTAAAATGAGTCTACCTTAAGTAATGGTGATACTAATCTCACTATTGATAATACTTAGTAAACGCCTACAACAGCTAAAGAATCTAGATTTTGTGACCACTCTGTATGCTATGGAAGAACTCTTTGCTTAATTCTCATAGCAAATCTATGACTTGCCTTCTATCATTACTACCATTTCACAGAGGAAAAGAAGATTAACCAGCTTTCTCAAGATCATAAGGCTGGTCAGGGGGGCATCATGGGTCTTGTACTTAAGAGAAGAGAATTAACTGCACCAAGAAAATAAAAAGATGCTGTTCTGGGTAAAAGAACAAACATTTCATTGTGTGTTTATGTAATGGAGTGATCTATTAATACAGCTTGTTTCCTGGTTTGAACATTAGCTATAAGCCTGTTAAAAAATACCACCATGGTTTCCAGAGAGGATTCCTGATGCTGACACTGCATCAGGAAAATGCCTTGTAGCCTTGATTGATGGGTTTTTAGCATCTTCACATCTTCAAAAACAAGGATGATATTAGCCATTTACCAGGTGAGTTATTCATCAGAAATCTGAGAATATATGAATATATACATATATATTATACACACACACACACACACACACACACACACACACACACACACACACACATATATATATATAATTTCCTTGGAGGAAAGCCCTACTGTAAAAACAAATTTGGGAAGTATAATGGCAAGTGTGTGCATGTACATTAATTTCCCCCTTATGTTCTTATTGCCAGCAGATGGAGGCCGAAATTGAATTGCTGCTGACTGTTGTCCCTTGTTATGGCCTGTGGAGACATGACAACTGAGGAAGAACTTAAAAGAAGGCCGAGAAGCAGAGCATGAAGCAATGGGTGTGACCAGTGCCTGAGACATTTCATGGCTGATAGTATTTGGCAGGAAAAAAATATGCATCCTTGACTGCAGCCTTACAAAATAGACTTCACCATCAACTGTGCTATAACACCTGTAATTGATTTGTCCTATAATTTATGTTATTATAAAATATGTGATTTTTCTAAATCACACTGTTCTTATGTTAACCCTCTTCACATATCCCATTACAAAGGACCTAAATAATTAAACTGTCATGGAAGAAATGTCTTTATTTGATTGTAAATTTGGGTACATAATATTGAGTCTATACACATTCACCAGCTTGTCTGTCTTCCTTTGATCCCCTTTGGGCTTTGGGTTGGTGCATTCTACTACTAGCTCAGGTCTTCCACTTAAGAGAGAGACTGTGGCCTTCTGCAAGATTCTTCAAGGAACTCAGGACTTCAAAATGCTTACAAATTCCTGTTTTTGGTTTATGGGGCAGTATAACTATGCATGCTTACTTTATCGATTGAAACAGAGCATTTTATGCAAATGAGAAAGGCAGAGTGGTAGGGAAAACAGCTTGGAGGACATTATTACCTTTCCCAACCCTCATTTCTTGTCATGAATTATTAATCATGAGGTAGCACCTCATCTGATGCTTTGAAAGCTCTCCCCCTGGTAAAAACAGGCTAATTGAATTGGAGGAAGTGGAGCAGGAAGAAGCAAACGTGGATGTTGATGGTTGCACCAAAAGCAATTATCCACCCTTCAGCCTTCTCCACCTGTTGGAAAACCCAAGGCTCACTAATTCTTGTGCCATGAGGGAAGGGATGAGAAAAGAGAAGCTCTAAACCACTGCAATTCCAGTACATTGTTCTTGGGAGTAATTCATTTGACTAATAGGTGCGTGGAGGCACAAGATGGAGTAGGGGTGTGGGAAGAGGTCTTGCATACCAGAGATCAGAATATAAACCAACCCAAACTCCATGTCTTAAGTAAGGTAACTTACTTGTAACTCCACTTTGAGGGCATTTATATTAACAATTAGTGTCTATGAAAATATTTGAAATAATTGAAATGTAAAATAAATATGGAGTCATTATTAGAATATGATAAAATCATGTTATAACAAATTATATATTTGGTATATTTTTATCAAAAGAAAACTTATAAATCGACAGATATGAGTACAGAAGATAAAATAATCCCACATTCATAAGGAATGTAACAGTAATGGCTTAGGGGACACATGTTTAAGTCACACCAGTATACGACATAAACATTGAGATACAACCTGAAATGATACACATTCTAATACACACGGCTACTGTATGTGATACAATAGCCTATTTGTCATTTGTTTGGCTTATTCATTTTTAAAGTATTTTCCTATAAAAGAGGTGCCATTTTGCCCCTAAATATATAAATAAATAAAACTTTTAACAATAGCTTTCTTTTGAAATTATATTTTTCCAAGTTCCCATGAGAACTTATAGCAGCACGTGTTTGATGCTTGCCAATCCACCCCCTCAAAGCCTAAACTCTAGTAGATAGAGTGGCCAAAGGCTTCCTTCCACCATCACAGAGCAAGCAGAAGACTTTGTGGGCTATTTTTCTTGGACTAACCCTTTTCTTAGCTGTATCACAAAACAAACCTGCAGAGTTTGAACTAAATTAAATTGAATATACACAGACCTTTAAGAAAAAAGCAAATCAGACCAGACACTGAAGGAATATCCTACTTCCTCCCTCTTACATTCTGTATCTTTGCAGAGATCCTGGTTATAAGATTATATACAGTGGACATGAATAATCTTCTTGAGTTGGGGGTATACAAATGTGTAGGCTCTTGAGTTCTATTGAATGTCTGCCCTTATCACAATGCTTCATCCACAACTGTTGAATGAATGGTTCAAGAAAGGCAGAAATGAAGACCATGGAGGAAAGGCCAACCCAGTCATCTGGCTTGCCACGTGAATTCCCCTGAATGAAACCCAAGAGTAGGCAGCAGATCTTTCTCCAAAAGTAACCAAGAATTTCTGGAGTGTGGATGCTTAAAATCAGACAGATATAGGGAGGACTTCAGGGAAAGTAGCTGAAACAAGAGGGGGAAGATGGGATCTTTGTCGGTGTTCCGCCATTGCGATCACGGTGCTATGGGAAAGGAGGAACAGAGGTTGTTTAGTTTGCAGAGAAGTGGATTCCTGAATGAGGGAAAATTAAATCTGCTGGAGGATTGGAAGGAGACAGGGCATGCGGGATTATTTTCGCCACATAAACAAGAAGGGTTATGTGCCATGATTTCTATTCAACCCCCCTGGCTTCCTGGACTAAGTTGATTATTATTAAGCATTTATGTGGCATTTCATATGTACAAGTACTTTACAATCATTTATTATTTATTCCTCACAACGTGAGAAAGCCACAAATCAAGGGCAGGGATAAAGTTAATACAATTTTATTAAACAAGAGGGGTGTGCCTATCAGCAGGCTCAGCTATAGCCAGAGTGTGACCTCACGGGAGAGAAACAATGTGACAATTACTTTCTTTTACCCTTTTGTGTTGCAATTTACACTTTTAATCAGTTATAAATCAGGTGACCCTGCACATTTGGGAGAACTCCTGGGTGCCTGGCAACTTGGTGTGCCAACTCAAGGGAAAGCTGCCTTAGAGTCTGCCATCTCTGTTACCAGTGTTCCCCTCCCTCTTCCCTCTTCCCTCTTCCCTCTTCCCTCTTCCCTCTTCCCTCTTCCCTCTTCCCTCTTCCCTCTTCCCTCTTCCCTCTTCCCTCCTCCCTCCTCCCTCCTCCCTCCTCCCTCCTCCCTCCTCCCTCCTCCCTCCTCCCTCCTCCCTCCTCCCTCCTCCCTCCCTTCCTCGATCTCTTTCTTCCTTTGACCTTCTCACATCTGTTTTCTGTTTCTTCTCTCCATTCCTCATTTTCCCATAATGTATCCATGTCTTCTTTTCTTTTTATCTTTCTCACCGCTGTTTTATTTCTTTCCTGTTCCCCATTTCATGTTATTTTTACTCTCTTCTTGTCTCCCTGCCTTCTGCTTTCTGTCACTGTTTCTCACACAGTGAGAGAGACAGGCACGCATGTATGCACACACACACACACACACACACACACACACACACACACACACACTAAGAAAGCAAGATCTAATTGCTAGAACAGGCAGGCAGAAGGTCACTTCCACTGTGAAGCAGCCCTTCTTCATAGCCTTCTTCTGAGACCTGACACATGGAAAATTTTAACTTGATTTGTACAGGGAGAATAATGCCCGTGTTAATCTAAGCTGCTCGGAAGGTCATTTAAAAACCATTCCAGGTTGTTTTACTCCCACGGCTAGTGTTCTTCAGGCATTTCTCATAAATGCTAATGAATTATTCACCTTGATAGTGTAGACAAACACAGACTGCTGATGTTATTTGGAAATCATTCAAATTGACTAATTAGTCATTTCCTTTAGATTTTATTTAACAAAAAAAATAGAGTCTGAGATATTTGGTGAATCATACATCATTACATTCCTAAAAACATAATAGTTCATATTAATTTGTGGAAGGGCTAACTTAATTTAGCCCTTAGGTAGTTTACCATGTTTAAAAATTATGTATAATCTTCCTGCATTCCCAGAAGAATGTCACTAAATAATGAACAGAATTATCTAACTGAAGGCATCACTCTTCAGTTTTGAGGACTGGGTAGGAATCGTTTGCTATTAGCAAAGAAATCAGAAACAACAATATCCTGAACCTGCTCTTCCTCAAATACCTTTAAATGTATGTATTCGTTCATGACCAGTTACTGTATGGTAGATACACTGTTGTGCATGCTGTAGATAACTGACAGAAAAAAATCCATGAAATTCTAGTGGGGATGTTTTATATAGTTAGATAAAAGTAATTGTTAAGTTAGATAGCTAGATCAATAAAATCTTGGTAGGTGATAGATTAATATAGGATGGATGGATGGATAGATAGATAGATAGATGGATAGATAGATGGGTGGATAGATGTTAAGTTGGTGATAACGAGGCTAAATTAATTTTTAATTATGTTAAATGCTAGACGGAAAGTAACTGTGTACCTTGCAGAATTTAGGGGGTCACTTTAGATAGAAAGACAGGAAAACCCCTTAGAGAAAATGGCAGAGCAGAGAATATCATGCTGATGTTTGAAGTTTCCAAGTAGTTGGATAAATGAGATGTTAGAGCTCTGAGACCAAGCTCACTGGGCTGAGACTCTTGTGTGCACCCAGCCTACTGAATAAACATGTGGTAGAAGAAAGGACAATGTGGCCAGGGAGAATGAAATAGTTTGTGCCTTTGCTTTGCCCATCTTTAGAGCAAATAACATGAGATTTACATTCTAGTAGCTGAATTAGTTACAATTCTCAGTGACTGATAAGACCAGCATTAGTTTGTCAAAATCTGACTGATGTATCTTTTCTTTGTATTAATTTGATTTTGACCCCAATCCTCTTATTCAGGCCATAAACATAAGTTTCCATTGATACCAATGAAGACAATGATCAGAGACCAAAGAAGTCACGTTCTCAGTTATGCGACTCAGTAAATGACAAAGAGGAGCTAAAATAATGCATAGAAACACACTCTTTGATTTACTTGTGCATTATCTGAGATGTAATACAGTGTGTAAATATAATATTTACACCTACTTATCAAGAAAGGGGCAAGGGATCCTGACATGACTGCTAGTGTACTTGGTGCTGTGGTAACGTGGCAGGTTTCTTTTTCTTACTACTTTCTTAGGAGGAGAGAATTTGCCCAGTTCAAATTTGCCCCATATTAGCTTGTTCTGGCACATTGAGTGAATTTTGCTAAGAGAGTGGTAACAAATCACTAGGCACCTCATAGACCACCAAAGAAAGAACAAGAACCAATCTTAAGTATAGTTTGCTGAATCAATAGATTTACTGAGGTTATTTACAGGCATATAGCTGAGAAATTACTTACAGGAATATGGATGACCCCAACGCAGCAGCATCACTAAAAATTATGGATCCTCAGAGCTTCTTGTACAGCATTTAGTCAGATTCACCTGACAGTCTTCTCTTTCCACCAATTTTTTTTTAGTACTTTGTAACTTTGGGGAGGAGATTTGTGAATCCTTGTAAGTTTTGAAAGCTTCCTGATCCTTGTATATTGTGCTGGTTTCATTAGCTTTATAAAAATTTCTCTTTTCTTTTCTTCTCCTTTCTTTTTTTACTTTTCATTTCTCTCCTCCCCCTCCCCTCCCCTCCCCTCCCCTCCCCTCCCCTCCCCTCCCCTCCCCTCCCCTCCCCTCCCCTCCCCTCCCCTCCCCTCCCCTCCTCTTCTTCATGAAGGAAATGTTCTGGTTTGGAAGAAATAGTAACACAATGTTACTATTTCTTCCAAACATCACAATCACCAGATGTTCATGTTTGGTTTCTATTGTTGCTCTTGTTGTTTGTTTTGTCTTGTTTTGTCAACGTGATCCAAGCCAGTGCTATACTGGAAGAAGAAACCATTGATGTAAGAGGGTACAGACCAACGGGGAAGTATCACATTCTGAAGGTGGTCCTGGGCTGTGTAAGGAAGCAAGCTGAGCAAGCCATGGAAAACAAGTCAGTAACCAATTCCTCCATGGTCTTCGCTTCAGTTTCCACCCCAGGTTCCTGCCTTGAGTTCTTGCCATAACTTCCTTTCATGATGAGTTACAGGCTGTAAGATGAAAGACACCCTTCCCTCCTCAAGTTGCTTTAGATCAGATGTCTTATCATAGCAACAGAAAGTGGATATCAAATGAGAATGTCAGCCAACCATCTGAGATTACAGCATATAGACTTGGTGGGTGATAAAGCTTGGGAGACATTTTGGAGTCATATGAGACCATTCTCACAGGACACTCTTGAAAATAATCTTGGATGATATATTATTAAGGCTTTGATTTTAAGTAATATCCCCAAATCTCAGAGATTAAATCAATGTTGGCAATAAGAATATATCTCCTTTGCCTTCTTCCTTTCTCTCCTTCTGACTCTTCTTTCTCTTCATTATTTTCATACCTAAGTCTAAGTGCAGGCTATAATTAAATACTGGGATCATGAGGAAAATTATGACTGGATCAAATTGTCCAATCTAAGTGTCTAGTTTCCCCAGGGCCACCTTGTCTGTGTTTCAGTAGAACTAGGATTCTCAGCATCTCTTCTTTTCATACTTGTGATTTAGAGATCAGAGGCTCGTCTTTACCACAGGTCACTGCTTCTGCCACATTCTCACTCAGTTCTCTCCAACTAATTACTGAGACAACTGTCAGTTTTTTCCTGACATGTCACTCTAGTGAATATTGGTGTAACCTCTTAAAACATCACATACTGATGGTTATATATGAAGGAGAGTTTTATGAAGGTAGCTGAGTCATCAGTGAAGGTGGATAAGTCACAGTGCTGTGGCTTCCTAATAAAAGAACTGTTCGTCTCTTTGTCCCTAAATGCCTTAGTTATTAGCAATGCTAGAAAGTGTCTTTCAGTCTGGTCACATCCATTGAGCTGGTGAAGATATTCTTTCATCCTGATTTTACACCTGTCTCCAGTCTTCCTTTTCCTTAAATTTCATGGGCAGGATTGTGTCCCTATTTCCTTTCCTCACACCCAGTCCAAATAGAGAGTTGTTTTTTGTTTTTTGTTTTGTTTTGTTTTGTTTTTTGTTTTTTGTTTTTTGTTTGTTTGTTTTACAAAAGATGCCAATGTTAAACTCACTCCTAAGAGAAAGAAGACCAATACCATAAATTGGGACTAAATTAAAGCAAGCTTTATTCTAGGTGCACCACATCTGGCCAGTGTCTGTACCTTGGTGACTAAGTTTTAGTGACCACTTCTAAATCTCTCTCTCCTCTCCTCTCCTCTTCTCTCTTCTTCTCTCTTCTCTCTTCTCTCTTCTCTCCTCTCTCCTCTCTCTCTCTCTCTCTCTCTCTCTCTGATCTGGGGAGCCAAGCCTGTGTGAACAAGAATGCATCATCCTACAAATAGAACCAAGACTAGTCTCTTCTTGGGTGGTTTGGTAGAAAAGATGTTTCTCAACCTGAATAGCCAGAGTTTTTAAATATGAAGGTATTTAATTCATTGATCATTTCTGCTTTTAATTGTGGGAATCTCACAGACATCTTGGAAAGGACACTGGTGTCTCTCTCCACTACCCTACAGCTCCAAAGAGTTTCTATGTGGTGACTCTGAGGAACGCTTTCACCAGTCTTCCTTGAAAACAGAAATAGATTTTTCAAAGTAAAAGAAATTGCTTGAGTACATTTCAAGGTCTGAGATTAAGATTAAGGCTGGTGTCAATCTCTCGATTGGTTTTCACCATATTGTACTATGATAAAGAATTTATGGGAAAAAGAACAGAAAAATCAAAACCCATAACTTCACAGAGAAGTTTCAACTGTGAAATGCCATAGCTCTAGCAAGTTCCCTTCCTACTAGGTAAAAAAAATTGATATATAATCTACTTATACTTGGCCTCATGGTTTCTGCTGAGGGCAATGTCTCTGATTCAAGGTGGACAGAAGTATATCTTAGATATTTTTTTTGTCCTTTTTGTTGAAGATTTGAATCTCCTATTTGTATTTATTTCTCTATGACTATTATTAGACACACATGTATTTAAAATTATATGCATGTATTTATAAGCATACAATATAGCTACACTTTGATACAGATATATACATGTATATGCATATAAATATATATGTCCAATGGTTTGAGTTTGCAAACAGTGAACACTGACTTCATTTTGTAGCATGAGCACATGTATAAAATGTAGCTAAAGAGTAAATGGTGTGGAAGTGTATGAAGGTATTTCACAGAAGCTGGAAGAAGAAAACAGAACCTTCTTTGGCCTTAACATTTCCCTTTGTTCCAGCACTTTAGAAATGTCTTATAGACTATCAAAGCAGAGAAGTTGTGCACATATCTATACAGAAAAAATAATCTGCATAGGTTTTTATAAATAACTGCATACTGTAGTCATCGAAATATACATCTATATTTTTTTTGAAATCCCATTCACTCTAACAAAACCAGGAAGGGCCACTGGTTTTGAAAATGGCTCGCAACACACACACACACACACACACACACACACACACACACCTTTCTTCACCTCACTATGTCAGCCATGCTGCAATTTATGATGTGTGGGCTTCTTGAGGCCAGTATATTGTTAGCCTTTGTGTCTAAAAGTATGGTACAGTTCCAGGATCAGAGTTATGTGTGACAAAGGCACACACCTATCTCACACTGTGCACCATGAGTATAAAATGAAAGATGTCAGGCTACTCTGTTTAGCAATGAGGAGAAAGCTTTACTTTAGGAGTTCTGATAATGTGCTATTTCTCCTCTTCCAACTCTGTTTGATAACTGATGAGTTATCAAATTAAATATAATGTTCTCCATTTATTTGATAAATTAAAATTATTTTTTCATAGTGCTTAAAATTGTAGGTGCTTCATTGACATAACTAAGATGTTTGAAAGATTGGGATCTTAGACCTGTCAAATAATTAGTATTAAAATCATTGAAAATTTTTTATTATTTTAATATGTTTCAAATTAGAAATTAAAGAGAAAATGTGGCTATGAAGAAGTAACGAGATTAAAACAATCTTGTAATCAAAATTGCAGCTTCTTTATTCTGCCATCTATATTAAGTAATGGAGAAAATGTGAAGATAATTATAAGAACAAGAGGTTTAATAGATTCTAAAATCACGGGGTTGAAAATTGCCTCCCAAGATCCCCTCTTGTGAGTAATTTGAATGAAATATGTCTCAGACTTGCTTTTGAATAGAGAAGATACCAAACAATCAGGTTGCTGGCCATTTGGAAAGAGTCTGGACAAGCTTCTCAGCCATGGATACCATCAGATAACTATTTTTAATGTGCTTTGAAAATTCTCATTGCATTCATTTAAGATTTTTGTAATAGCATGAAAGTATTTGGCAAGAGAGCAACCATGTGTCAGGTTAAGCAGGGTTGTTAGTGTTAAGAAAACAGTATTCTGTGGTGTGTTGTTATATATGTAAGAAGCTTCCTTTTGGTAAATCAGAATGTGCTATACTGACTACAGCATACCAGGCTGCTCTCTCTTCACTGGTGTTTAGTAACCAATAAGCAAGTACTTCTTGAACATTTTTGAAGCAATCACAAGGAGTTTCTGAAATCTAAGCAGGGGTGGGGGGTGGTCATTGTTTTTCTTTTACTGTCTTTTAGGACCCTATGCCATGGAGAGAGAGAGAGAGAGAGAGAGAGAGAGAGAGAGAGAGAGAGAGAGAGAGAGAAGAGAGAGAGAGAGAGAAAGACAAATCTGAAAGTTTCAGAAGACTACAGAAACATTTGATTTTGTTTTCTGCAAATGTAAAAGCAGAGTTATCCTGAGAGCTAACACTTTAGACTCCATGCTTGCTTGCAAAGTCAAAGAAGCTATCGGGCAGACTTGTCACAAGTATCAGATGTCGACAAAATTCAAGAGAAGAGTTAAATTCAGGCTTGATCAACTTAGAAGGGCAGCTCTTAGTCAAGTTTTGCTTGTACCATAAAGAGTAGAATAAATATAAAATAATTGAGATTTATTGAGAAAAGTGAGATTATTTATGTGTATCTCAGTCTCCAAAATAAATCTTTCCTTAAATTTATATGCTTAATTAAGTGCTTATCATTTGAGTTATTTAGACATTTGAATTATGATTTTTGTTAAAAATATTAATTCATGTTAATTTTTATATCACCCATAACTTCTCTGTGTGCATGTGTGTGGGTGAATGCACATGCATGCACACATGCACACACACATGCGCGTGCACACACACACACACACACACACACACACACACACAATCTTTGATGTTTTTTGGAATCATGGGCAAGTACCATTACTAGTGTGAACACTCAAGTAATGATACTATATATAAGAGAGACTGTTTCTTCAATGTCAGATCCAAGTGTGGGTGTTTGAGCAGAGAGAGATGAACCTTGCAGGCAGCAAAGCTGGAAGCATAGATCTAGCTAGAAGCCCTTCCACATCAGATATGAAGTTAGGGGATTGGGAGTTTACCCTGCTGGTTTTCAGTCCTGCTTTCGTCCAGTATTTCCTCACCATGCCAACACTCCTCCCTTTTGGGATGGTAATATATATTGTGTGTCATTGTGTGCTGGAAGTAGTAGATTGCTTTGATTTTAGAGTAGTAATGATTAAGAGATTGCCTGAAATCTCAGAAAAGATGCGGAACTCTGGCCTTTAAAATGGTGTTTAGACAGCAAAAGACTATGGGGAATTTTGAAGTTGGAGTATATATGTTTTGCATTATGCTATGACCATGATCCTATGGGGCTGGGGAATGGAATGTGGTGGTTTGAATGAGAACAGCCGTAGGTTCATAGGTTTGAAAACTTGGTCTTCATTTGCTATTGTTTGGAAGGGTTGAGAAGTGTGTGCTTGCTAGAGAACATGTGTCTCTGGCATCAGGCTTTCAACTTGAAGATTTGTGCTATTTTGAGTCAAAATGTGATCTCTTAGCTATTCCAGATGTCATGTCTTTGCTTTGGCTCATGGAATCTAAGTTGCTGAAACCATGAGCTCAGTTAAATCTAGCTTACGTCCTTTAGATTGGGCAATGCATTAGTTCTTGTCTTCTAAGAGAAAGCAAGCTTTCAAAAGACAGTATGTGTGTGTCCCACACATATACTTTCACTCACCTTTCTACATGTGCACAACAGCTGCTAAGGGACTGACATACAAATCAATGACTGAATTAAATCAACACTAGAGCTGAATTTGCATGGTGGGAAGGGGAGAGAATGCAAATGACAATTTGCCTAATTTATCTATTATCTCAGAAAATACAACTGGAGCTACTTTATAAACTGCAGAGCAATTTAAATGTCATTATTGCTCCTTTAGTGAGAATAATGAAAGTATCTACTATATGCCATGCATTACTCTCCAAATAAGGGGGATGATGATGACAAATGAGCCATGCCACATGGAATTGATATCACTGCATGGGACTTCACCCTGAAGGCTGCCCACATATGACCAGCTATGCAGTAAAGCCTGGGCATCTTTACATTGTGAAGCTGTGGCCAATGTTTTGATTTTTATGTATCACACACGCAGAAGATATTGACACCATCATCACAATGACCAGAACTATAAACCAACCCTTAAGTTGCGCTTACCTGAGACAGATATTGTAATGAGGGTTTAAGATGTATTAACTCAGTCAACTTTCTAATTAAAGATGTGATAGCTGTCTATTGTAGAAAACTTAAAATTATAAGAAAATTTCTGATTGTTAATGATTCTTCCACTTTGATATATCTAGAATTATGTTGTTATGTATAAAATGGAGTTAACTTCTAAAACTATCATTCCCAGAGGTTGCATTTTAGTAGGATGTACAATGTCTTCCCATATTGTGTTAATACTTTGTTGCATTAAATACCTGACAATAGCAATTCAGAAAAGAGGGGTTTATCTTGGTTCTCAGTTCAAGGGTGTAGCCCATTATGGAAGGGAAATCACAGTGGCAGGAACTTGAGGTCATTGGTAATGTGACATCTTCCACCTTCAGGGAGTAAGGTGATGAATGCCAGCATGCCACTTCCTCCTTCATCACATGCCCAGGATCTCAGCTGGTCAGATGATGGGTCTTCTTACCTCAGTTAACCACAGAGTCTCATTAAACCCACATTAACCCTCACAGGGGTGCCCAGACGTTTGATTCCTAGGTGATTCTAGATCCTGCCATGTTGGTAAGCACTATCACATACACACATAGTTTTGTGAGGAGTGTATTTGGCCTTGCATTTTCCATATTTTGTGAGCTCTGGTTTTTTTTGTTTGTTTGTTTGTTTGTTTTGTTTTTTTTGTCGACCTTGATGTTCCTTTTCTTTGTCTCCTTTGGTAGATTTTTTTTGTAAGCTTCTCCATTTGGAAGTAATTTCATTCTAATGCTGTCAATAATTGCTTTTCTGTTTAGGTATATGACTAAGAGAAAGGGACAATATTCATTCTCTTTGATGCTTAGACAAGTATTTCAGGGTTGGCAATGCCAATCCTTGTCTTAATTTTTGTTTATTAACTATGGGTATAATTTCAATGTGTTATTACTTCTTTACTCAATGAACATTTCCATTGGTTATTTTTGAAGTTCCCAGTGAAATTCATAACCACTACTACAAAAGTAATTCTCTCCTTGATCTGTGAGTATATTTTATTATTACTTAATATTAATATACCAATGGTGCTTATATATCAAATATAATGCTATGTATGTTATTATAAAATCATTATATTTATTGAATAAATATTATTTTCATCTCATCTCTCCTTTACGTAGAGGAAGAGCTGATTTTCAAATAAAGTAATTTACTCAGGGCAATAAATTAAACTAGTTAACTGCTCAAGCTGAATCTGAATCCAGTGCTTTTCTGTTCAGGAAAGCCTGAATCTTAAAACAGACCCCATCTCATACAAATGTTTTATTTACCTAGCTGTTGTAATGACACATTTTATTTTTTACACATAGTTATGAAGTGTGTAAAATGAGTCCCTGTCCTCAGTCCCTGTTGATGAGAGACAACACTGACTCCATACTCTACTCCTGGGTCTGTGAAGACTTAGGTCTGACTTGGAGTCTTACTTTTAATAAAGAGTTTAATTGCATAAATTTATAGAGGTGTACACAAAATAGGATGTTGATGGGAGATAAGGAAATTAAGATGCTCAGGTGTAACCACTGTTATGATAGGAGGGTTGTGACACACTCACCTGTGTCTAAACTGCTCCTACTTGGGAACCATGGTAGGCTTTGCAGAGGGAGGGAGTGTATTGGTAGGTGCCTTAAAGGTGATGCCATGGGTAGCTAGGAAATGGAAAGAAGTGATTGCAACTAGAGATACAGACTGTTGTTTTGGTGAGAAAAAAGTTAAAATTTGTTTCTGTGGTAAAAGGGAGGATGGGAGACAACACTGACTCTATACTCTACTCCTGGGTCAGTGAACACTTAGGTCTGACCTGGAGTCTTACTTTTAATAAAGAGTTTAATTACATAAACTTATGGAGGTGCTGTGGGTTTGTATTTTATATTTGTCCACCAGTTCTAATG
Organism: Arvicanthis niloticus; assembly: GCF_011762505.2. NCBI lineage: Eukaryota > Metazoa > Chordata > Mammalia > Rodentia > Muridae > Arvicanthis > Arvicanthis niloticus. The sequence continues at coordinate 119,794,732 of NC_047661.1, forward strand.
CATTATGTTTAGAGCAGGCCCACTGGACCCTGGAAATATGTTGGGGGTGTGCGTGCGTGTGTGTGTGTGTGTGTGTGTGTGTGTGTGTGTGATATTTATAATGAAACTTAACAAAATTATTCACTGTGTTGCAAAGGCAATTCCAAGATGGAGTGTCTGAATTATATTTGTTGAGCCACTGGAAATCATGAGAGGCTTGGTGGAGTTTGAATGCCCATCAGGTTATGAGTATGTTACTGTATATTTTTGAGAGGTAGTCTCTAAAAGAGCCATTGGAATATAAATGTAAGTTTTATGATGAGATAGAAATTATACAACTAGAACAAAAAACATGTACTAACTAGAAATAATGGTTGGGTACAATTTACATGGCTACTAAAATATTATTCTGGTTTCCATTAGGCTGAGAAGTGAAATGGATATCTTGTAAAGAGGCAAATGGAGTTGAGCCCAGATGCATTGGTTTTTTTAGAAGTACAAATCTCTCTTTTTCATTTTCTACCAACAAAACTGGAGAACTGAATCTAAAATCTACGATATTAAACACTCTAGTTAAAAGTATTTGAACCACATATACTATATAGCAGAAAAATGATCAATATAGTACAAATAGAACTTAAGTTATATCAACAATTTATAAATAACGTGATTTAGCAGGGATAGAAATAGCAGACCCTAACAGTTTCAGAGTTTGTAATGTAGAAAAGGTAATGGGTAGAGAGACATCGCTCCCTTTCAGATACAGAAAGATAATTTGGCTTTTAGCTAAGTTTATAGATACAAGTCATGAAAGCTTTACCAGAGAAGTTATATAAGCAGTAAAGAAATACATATCACATCATAATGAAAACCATAAGTATCAATATTATACCCCACCAAAACCCAAACCCAACCACCACCCATTCCTTAAGAAACAATAAGAGGATTCTCGTAGCAAGGAAGGGGATGAAAGTGCACGATTACATTCATATCTGAAGGAGTTTTAAAATGGAGCATTCGATGAAAATTTTTTTCTGAGAGATAGCATAAGGATTTGTGGAAGATTTACAACTTTTTTTTTCCTTAGAATATTAATACATGCCCTTGGGGAGGGGTGCTTTAAATAAAATAAAATTTGTTTTACTGAGAGTGCACCAGGCACAAGAAAGTCTCTAAATCAAAAGTGGGGAGGTGATTAAAATCCTGGGCTCTGGCTTTAAGCACCCTGGGGTCCCCACTCTGCCATTTGCCAGTGAGTGCTTTACTCTCCCATTTCAGTTCTCTGGTGTGGGGAGACAGAAGTGAAATAAGTAGCTCTTGGATGGCTGCCAAACTGAGAACTGGTGTCAATGTACAGATGTTGGTTCCTATAGATGCTACCAGAGAATATCCGATAAGGAAGAGAGCAGCAATGGCTATATAACAAGACTGATCGTGTAAGAAGAATACCTCATGTAAGAGAACACACCTAACCACCTCTTCCCTTAAGATGCTTACTTAGTCTTATTCTTTGGAAGTAATTATGTACCACAAGTTGACATCCTAGGAGAAAAACAGCTACATGGGGACAGACAGATCAGGAGTCCCCGTGAGAAGTGACTCACAGTCAGGCTGCTATAACTGAGTCTGGAGATGCCATGTCCAGGATGTCTCCTTTCTTCCTTTTTGGTTTCTGAAGGACAGTAAACGTTCAGCTGGCTCCTAATCCTTCTTCCTCCAGAAGCAGTTTCTTAAAATCACCTCCAGGGTACACTTCTCTGTTGGTTTTCCTTGGAACCTGCTGTCTGCTGATTTGTAGTCACAGTGACACTCCCAACCTCCAAGTGAAATAAACCCTCAACGCTCCCTTCCATTCCTTACTCCCTGTCTAGTAAACCTACATGCTCAGGTGTTTATAATGGGTGCTGGACCTGAGAGCTTCCATAAAGCGTCTGTACAGCTGAGCCTTAGCCTGTCCCCTGCACTCCACATCCCTAATCCAGGGCTCCATCTCCCGGTTGTGTGAGTACATCCCAAGTTGCTCATTTCTCAATTGTGTAATTAGCATCTCGCTTTCACACAGAAAGCTTAGTTCCAGCTTAGACACCCAACTCCTGCCTTCTTTTCCTGAATTATTGAATTCCAAATCCACTCTTCCTTCACTTAGGTTCCCAAACCGACATTCATCCTTGATTTGGATTTCATTTTCTCATGTACAACACTACCAACATAATTCTATTCACTGTACCCAAATAGGACCATAACCTCATTTACCGTTTTGATTTCACCTCCTACCACAGGATAGGGGCTCAGGCCACCACCTCCTTGATTTGGGATTGTTATCAGAGTATCTGAATGGTTTCCTGTCTTCCTTGTATTTCCCATTACCATCTACTCTGAAATAGCACCTTACAATCATGCAGCGCCGGCTCACCTTTGGCTGAATGCTGGGATTATATGAGTGGGCCAGCACCCCTGGATCTATGAATCTTTTAGAATTAAGTGGTAGTTCCCAAGGGTGGGGATGGTGATGCTGGAAAGACAGCCCAGTGGTTGAGTGCTTAATGTGTACACAGATGAATTTGAGATTAGCTCCCAGCAGCCACATAAAAAACCATACTTTGTCACTAGTGCCTCTAACCCTAGCACTGTGAGAGGTGGAGACTGGAGAATCTTTGAGGCTGGCTGGCAAACAGACTAGCTCAGGTTTAGCAAGAGACCTTGTCTCAAGAGAATGAGGTATAGAAAGATAGAGCAGGACACCCAACATCCTGCTCTGCCCTCTGAGTGCACAGATGTGCACACCCCTACTTAGGTACACATACACCATTTATCACATTCACAGACATACATGAACATTTATTAATACATATTAATAAATGAAACTTTTAAGAGTAAGGTAAAGGGCTTGCAAGATGGCTCAGTCTGTAAAATGCTTGGCACACAAGCATGAGGGTACACATGTAAAAAGATAGGCATACATGTAAAAAGATAGGTAGAGCAGTGTACACCTGTAAATCCAGATCTTATGATACACAGAAGAAGATTACTTTGCTGGCTAGCCAGTCTAGTCAAATCAGCAAGCTTTAGTTTCAGTGAGTGTCTTACTTAGGATTTTACTACTATGAAGGGTCACCATGACCAAAGCAACTCTTATAAAGGACAATATTCAACTGGGGCTGGCATTTTCAGATTCAGTTTCAGATTCAGTCCATTATCATCATGATGGGAAGTTTGGCATCATCCAGGCTGACTTGGTGCTGGAGAAGGATCTGACAGTTCTACATCTTGATGGGAAGCCAGCTAGGAAGATACCGCCTCCTGCGGCCAGTTAGCAGGAAGTTTTCTTTGAGACTGGGTGGAACTTTAACATAGGAGCTTCAAAGCCCACCCATGCAGTGACACGCATCCTCCAACAAGGCCACACCTACCCCAACATTGCTACATCTCTTAATAGGGCCACTCCTTAGGCCAAGCATATTTAAACCACCATAGTGAGAGACTCTGTCTCAAAAAAAAAAAAAAAAAAAGAAAGAAAGAAAGAAAGAAAGAAAGAAAGAAAGAAAGAAAGAAAAGAAAAAAAATCAAGGGTAGGGGGAGGGATTGGGAAAGACACATATGTCAACCTCCGACTTCCCCAAATACACATGGACACAAACAAACTAACAAAAAACCAAATTAGACAATCCACTCCTCTGTTCAAATCATGGTAACATTTCCAATGTTACTCTGGATCAAATGGAGCCACACTTTCCTGCTCCCCAGTTCTCCCACTCCTGATACATCCTTTTAGTTACCATTTACCAGCCACATGGGCCTTCTTCGCGGCTCACTCTAGCTCTGCTTAGCCCCTCTGACTGTATCTTTGGCCCTTCGTAATCTGACATTGTGCTCATATTGACCAGGCATGCTTGCCATTTCATTCTAGTCAACGCTATGTAAATTTTCCATTGTCCTCCTCTTATTCCCACCAGCTCTTTCAGACAAATCCTCATCATTTCCTACCCTGCTATCTTGAGGTATTCTGCCCTAAAAAAGTGTAGGTTGAATACTTTTCATCTCATTAGGCTCATTGCTCTGTTCTTCATGCATAGAAATGTGCTTCACTCACAGTGCAGAAAAACAAATATTTATCCCATGATAAATGTCTGCAAGATAGAGGGATGGTATGAGCAGTTAGTTTTCATCCAGGCTTTGGTTGAGATCTCTGGCACCAATGCTAAGTTTGGACGGCAAGAACTATGTTTTAAAAAGGCTCCAATACACACCTGACCCAACTAGGGTGTCATGTGACTCATATGTGTCTCCTCTCTGTAACTCATTTTTTTTCCCCTGAAGCCATATTCTTCCCAGTGAAAGGAAGGCTTTAGAATAACTTTTAGGACAGAATAGTTTCCTAAGGATCTGCTATATTTTTCTTCAATATGTATTCATAGAATTTGGACGATAAAAGGCAACTCATCATTTCATTAAAAAAATTTTTTAGGTGGGCCTGGCGTGGCTGGTAATCCCAGCTACTTGACAGATAAGAGGAAAATTTCTCAATGCTTGCCTTTGAGGTAAAGGCCAGCCTTGACAACTTGGTCAAACTGGTGAAACCCTGAACCAAATATGTGAAGCCCTTGGTTCAGTGAGACAACACAGCAGTAATAATGACAATCACGACAATAATGACAAGAGTTTTGGAGTCCAGGGATTTTATTTCATCTTTTCTGTGCTACCTCATGCTTTCCAGAAAGTGTCTAGGTTTAAGTCTTGCTAAACCAAGTTAACTGCAGATCCATTTATAGGAAAATAGCTATGACAAGAGCAATGTTGGCAGCTACTACTCAACCAATGTGTGCAGTGTCTGGAGGCAAAGAGCTTCTCAGTTCAGGTTTGCACTGTAACATTTATGCATTCATAATGTGGGCAGGAGAAGATACATCAGATCAAGAGTTAAAGCACTTCAGAGAAAATTCAATTCAAGGCAGCCACATGACAAAGGTAAGAAACAGAACCAAAGCCTCAACAACTCTAATCCTCGAAGCATTTCTGCTTGTCTCATCTTTTATTCTAACAAGTATTACAGACCAGCTCATCCTGTACAGAACCAAGTCTGTTTCCAGATTCCCTGGCTGGGATCCTCAGCCAACTTGTGTGAACTCTGTCTTGTTTTCATTCTCTCTGTCTCTGACATCTCTCTCAATCCGTTCATATCAAATTTGTCTAGTTGCATTTCTAAAGTGGATCTATCATTCAGGCCTTCTCTGGAATCCAGACCACTACATTCTGCGTGTGTGTGTGGTATTTATGTAAATGGGTAGATTCAAGTGTTTTGTCTCCCTCGATCAAGTTGTACCTTGAAAAAGAGGTAGGGTTTATTTAATATGTCCTCTTTTTAAAAATTGATCATGATCAATGTCTATAACTCTTCAGGCAATTGGGGAATTGGGTAACTCTGAGAGCAGACTGTATGGTATTGATGGAAGGGAAGCTCTGGGCTTCACAATAAAGAACTGTTGCATGCCTATTCATTAGAATTTTTTTTTTTTTGGCCTAATTTGCACATGGTGGAAAATAGATACGTCCTTCCTCGGAATGACTGCAGGGATTGGAAGAAGTAAGGCTCCAAGGAGCAAGCTCTCACCGATGTTGACTGGGAAGTGAGTGACTAAGAACAACACTAGCAATAAGCTTAGATACAGCTTACATTAAACAAGATAGGGCAGATGAAGGGTCCCGGGGCTCTTCTACCCACTGTCCTGTAGATTAGAGAATGAGATCGCCTATAAAATAAGACATCTCAATTTGGCTTCTCCATTTGCTAGCGTTCTGATGCAAAGACGTTTTTAAAATACTTCTACAGTTTTACTCTCCTCATGGGACCATTAAGACCTGTCGGGGAGGTGTTATGAGGATTTGGGGAGTCTATGGAAGAGCCCCCTGAAGAGTTGACAGATGCAGTCAGTGAATGTACTTCTGGGGCTTATCATTCCTTAACCACAGAGAAAGGGTCCCATGGTTCCATCCAGAAGCTTGACTCTTCAGTGCCACTCTTCTTTACCCTCCTTTGAACACATGGCTTGACAGTGTTTCTCAGGCTACCTTGCATTCAGTATGATCAAGTGACTGTCATCTCTTTATGGAGGACAGACTTTGGAGGAATTCAGACCAAAGCTGCCTCACCAACTGACACCGAGAAGACTCTGTGAGAAACAAGCAAACTTCCTGTCAATGGCCACTAAAGGATTGGGTCTATGCTGCTGCAAAATAGTTGACTGTATTTTAATGTATTCACCTTGCCCTGTCCTTCATATCCTTGTGCTTAAAGCCCTAACATACTGTTTGTCTCTTTAGATACTATTAGCAAAGACAGTTCAATAACAGTAAAGCCGACACCTCTTTACCTGCACTTCCCCATACTTATACAACCCATGTTTGCCTAAAAGTTACATACAAAGCAGTAGGAAAAGCTAGCTTGGAGTGGTGACTCTATCAGAAGCAAGTGGGGGAAACAGTACTAACCAACTGTTGATTCTCAAGGTCACAGATAATTGCATTTGTGTATGCATTTTCTATCTTTAAAAATGGCGTGACTGAACATGCGCCACTCTATCCTACTTACTTTCTGGGCTGTCATATCTCCTTGCCTTCCAGTATAATTAACACGAGCCTTAGCATCCTTTTAAGATCTGACAACTTTATCTTACTTAACTCACTTTCCTTTTCTTTCTAATTAAGCATTTGGGATCTAAGTGATCTGAAGAATATTTTTCTCTCTACTATTCTAACTTTTATTATGTCAGCATATCTCTCATATCTCTTGAAGTTCTTTGTTTAATTTATTAATGTTCTTACCAATGCTTTGAAGATTTCCTTAACACGATGTTTACCCCTTTAGATACTATTAGCGAAGACAGTTCAATAACAGAGTTAAACTGATTCCCCATTATCTGATTATCCAGTCTTCACATCCCAAACAGACACCTACCCATATCATATTCATCCCGTGTTTTCTGTATTCAAATATTTAAGATCTACATATTCAGCCAATTTAAATTAATTTAGCTATCAAGATCTTAGAAGTTGCTACACCCAGCACAGTACCGTGTACACTATCTAGACTCAGGATCGAGTAGTCATGGAACGATTTAGCCTTTGGCTAATAGCATCTTTGTGATTTCAGCCAAAAGTTTCTGCTTTGTCTAATCGGTTTTATTTTTGTGAATCTAGGCTGTTTTCTCAAAATTGGATCCTCTCCTAGGAAAAGTCTGGTTAAATTTTCTTCAATATAAGGCTAAGAATTTAATATTGAGATGGCCAGGAATACTTCAGGAACAACCTGAGCCAAGCAGTAGTGTAAGTCCAACAATAACAATCAATCAATCAGTCAATCAATCAACAAGTTTTATTAAGTCAGCTCTGTTCTCTGCAGTGTTTAGTGTGAGGAGAGGTATTGTTATTTAAAACAGGCTTCTGTAGTAATATTCCTTGGGTTACAAGGCGCAGAAGCACAACTCAGGTTAGTTAGAGCACCAGAATGAAGGACTCTGGATTAGTTCAAGGAATGAAGGAAATAATGGTGCACATGTAGATATCAACAGTGAAATAAAATCTTCAGACATAATATGTTAAAGTCATGTTTTTCTTTCTCTCTGCCTCTTTAGATGTCAGTTTTATTCATTCTTCATTTTCTTATTTAGAAAGGGTCATGTGATTGTGAGACTACGAAGGCTTGCAAATCCTCTGATCTCCTGACAGTCAGATAGCTGAGATCAGAGAGGAGAATGGCTTAGTCTCATCCTGAGGCTAAGCCCAGAGGACCTGATGCAGTTCTAGTAGGATAGCTGGTAGAATCAAGACCAAGGAGGAGCTGATATCACAGTCCTACTAAGGGCAAGAAACACAGGCAATATTTGAGCTCAAAGGTAGCCAGGCAGAATTATTACCCAAGGAAGAATCAGTTTTTCTGTTCTCATTAAAACATTGACTATTTTTATGGTAACCACTCAAATTTTGGAGCGTAAACTGTTTTACTCAACCTACCAACTGAAATGATTCTTTAAACACGTTTGACTAGATTATTGGAGAAATGGCTCAGGTACACTCCCAGAAACCAAATTTCAAAAGCTGGGCATGATGGTGCTTGCTTGCAATCTGAGCACTGGGAAATAAAAGCCAGAGAGGTCCCTGGTTATGCCAGCTAGCTGGCCTTGGCTCTTTTTAAAAACATATGTATATATATATATATATATATATATATATATATATATATATATATATCTGCAAGTACCCCTGCATGTCAGAAGAGGGTATCAGATTCCATTAGAGGTGGTTGCGAGCCACCATGTGGTTGCTGGGAATTAAACTAGAACCTCTGGAAGAGCAGCCAGTGCTTTTAACTTCTGAGCCATTTCTCCAGCCTCCTGGCCTAGGTTTTTATAGTAAGTTCCAGCCTTAAGAGTCTGCAAGGTATTTAGCTTAGAAGACCTTGTGTCAAAACAATCAAGGTAAACTACCTCTGCACAACAACTTGTGCTGTCTCCTGGTTTTTAATGCATGTGCTGATACACACATGAATTCATGCATGCATGCACACATGCATGCACACACATCTGCTCATACAGAACACATGCAATGTTTGATCATATATCTGTGGACTCTGTGGTCTACTCAGTTGATTACATAGAGTTCACCACCAAAGACTATACTACCAACTAAGAAGGTCCATCCTGAGGATAGGAAGCAAACAGAAAGTCTTTCCTTCCTTCTCATCCTCCATTTGGGTAATTGTAGGTATGGATACTTGTTAGTCATCCTGAGGTATGGCTACCCAGTTACTTGTTTGTGAGAAAAGATGGGGTGAATATTTTAGCTAGCAACATCAATGTCCAACAGAAACATCTAACTAGAGTTGGCAAGAGGCCCTTCCTTCAAAGCATGAGGATGAGGCAATAAATTGAAGCCAACATAATAGCCACCAAACAGATCATGCTTTCAAAGAGTTTGAAAGCTATTTAGAGGAGCAAAGTCAACACAGTGATTCATGAACAGCTTATAATGATGCACCCCACATTGACACATTCCAAAAGTGCACAGTGGTGCATTGAATAGAATGGTCCAGAAAGCTGGTTATAATCACGGGCTGTTTCATAACAGTGCTATGACTCAAACTGAGCTGGGAAAGGTTTAAACATAGGTAGAAATATTAGATGAGGCTTTGGAGATGAGAGGAATGAGGTCAGAGTGAGCATGCCATGTGACTGAGGGGAGTTTACAGAGCAAACAGGAAGGACCCAAGGATCATGCCATCACCATGGAGACACTTAAGGAATCACATGCACAAACGTCTTCCCAGAACATCTTCTAGGCATACAGCTCCCTGCTTATGCTTTGAAAAGACTTATTTTATTTTGTTTGAATTTGTGAGTGCTTACATGTATGTATCATATGAAAGTTCAAAGGCTATAGAGACTAGAAGTGGGTTTCAGATTCCCTGGAAGTGGGATTATAGTCAGTTGTGCATCACTGTGTGGGTACTGGGAACAGAATACAAAACCTCTCCAAGAGCAGAAAGTGCTCTTAACCTCCGAGACATCTCTCCAGGCCCACTACATATTGAATCTATGCATAAAATTCATTCTCCATCTCTTTTGTTAGTTGAAATTTAGGTGAGTCTTAAAAATTCACTTTCCAATTCACTAGGATAGCTTTGTGTTTCATTTATTTTCTAAATTCAATTTGGAATTGGGCTCTGTCATCTCAATTTTGATGTGTCTTGTCAATATTCCTGTATTCCCAGTAAAATCCCCTAGTTTGGGGGTCATAACTATCACTGTCTTTTACAATGCACTTCTTCTTGGGTTGGGGTCACTAGAAACAATGAAATAGTCCCCCTAGTCTTTCTTTCCCCAAAATTCAGAACTATTGTGAGCTTATGTGCATTATTCATGAAAATATTTGGAACTCATATTACTTATTCCTGTGACAACCTTCTCTATTTCTAACTATGGGATCTGATAATTAGAATGTTATCGGGGTTCTTGTTTTTTAAATTTTGAAGAACCTCAGTCTTTGGATTTTTATTTATTCTTCTGCTTGCCCTGTCCATATATAGTCCAAGACCACCTGTCTAAGAATGTTTCTGCCTAAAGTGGACTGGACCCTCCTGCATTAATTAAAAATCAACAATACCCCTGAGACATGCCCACAAGTCAATCCAATCTATATAATTCCTCAACTGAGGCTTTTTCTCTGGTAACTCTAGGCTGCATCCAGTTAAAGCAAACTATGGCAATGACCTTTCCCCAGAACTACCATAATAACCTTCTACATGGCTTCTTAGTCTTCATTTTATCCACCAACTCACCGTCAAACTAATCTTTCATGTGGCAAGTGAAGATATTTGTCTAAAATCTATATGTTGTCACATCTGTGCTTTCCTCTTTAATATCTAGTGTTCTTTTTCCAATGCAACTTATATATTGTAACTTAATTCACTTTAGCACTAGATACAAAACTTCCCTTTGTAATCACCATAGCAGGAGTCATTTTAATCACTCTCTCTCTCTCTCTCTATATATATATATATATATATATATATATATATATATATATGCACATATACATATACAGAGAGTATAATATATGGTTGGATCAATAGTAGAGACTTTATTCTGGAGTGATAGTTACTCAGACACAAACACACACACAAACACACACATATATATTAATATCAGAAGACATAATGAAATGCGGATAGCTGTAATTCTTTTTCTTCATCTGTGATTCTTATGGCACTATAAAGCCTGGCTGACTAGATCTTTCCTTTCCCAGTTTGTTTATTCTGATCCTTCCTTCAGACAGGACAGGTATCACTTATCACAAGAGGTCTTTCCTACTCATCTTCTGGTTTGGTTTGGAACCTTTATCAGTTATATTAGTAAAGAAATTAGAAGCTACTCTGATTATTACTAACAGGATGACATTTAACATCAGACATATAATAGTGCATGTCCGCCAATGTTGTAGTAGTCAGGAAACTTCAGTTGTTGTGGCAGAAAACCATCACCATGAAGTCTTTATGTTAGTATACCAACCCATTGCCTGGTTTGTCTTTCATAGTGGTGTCTAGGTTGGATCAATAGCAGGGACTTTACTCCGGGAGGTAGTTACTCAGATTATGCCATGCTGACATTAACTCTGTCTATTGAAACTTAAGTCTCTCAGATGCTGCAGCTATGGAAAAAATAATTCTGGAGAATCTCAAGTGGTAAATTCTGGCAGTAATGCTTTTCTCTGATGCTTGTTTCACTGACCCATCTGGCTGTGTGTGCAGTTTTCTGTGTGCCTAGACAAAGAGGGGGTGGGTATGCAGCTTTAGTTCTTTAAAGGTGGAGACTGAAACTCAAGGAGCTGCAGGACTGTCTCCACTGTTGCACAATACTCAGAAGAGCAGAAGCTCCATTTGTGTTACTGTTCAATGTCTGCTGTCCCTCTCTGTGTCTTCTCCCTGCTAGGACCAATGTGAAGGAGAAGCTTGCTTGCAGCAACTATGACAACCTTGTCTGAGCCAAGGAAGGTAAGAGGAAATATATATATGATGCTCCCAAGAAGAGGATGTAGGCGTCCCCGTACAGTTGCCTCGTAGCACTTTTCTATTGCTGCCAGTGGAACAAGTTCCCAGAAAGAAACTGTGTCTTCCTCCTAGAGTAAGGAGTGTAAGCAGTGTCAGGCAATCTCCGGGCAACAGTGAACATGAGTAAGATGCTAATTACCTTCTCCTGTGCAAGCCAGTCCAGCTTCAGGGCTGTGGTTATGTTAGTGCAACCAAGTACTAAGTGACAAAGTTAAATGCTGAAGAGCCCACATACACACTGACACTCGGAGTATCCTGGAATCTGGAGCGCTGTAAGAAATCTCAGACAGGCTTCACATGGTCTTGATGTGCTAATGATTTTCAGGAAGCTCTTTCTGTTTCTATGGCTCTCTGACCAGATGCTATTGCTTAGGAGAGGAATGGAGGGGTGAGTAGTGGAGAAGATGTTTGCTTCCAGTTCAAATAGTCAGAAGCCTGTCAACCCCTTTAGCACAGAGCGAGGGAAGTGTTACTGCTGGAAGGCAGGCTCAAACAGTTGACAATCCCATCGTAACCACAGTAAAGGAAAGTAGTTTCCCAAAGCCACCAAAGTTGCTAACACCAAGACAAGAGAAGAAATGGTATCCTTAACAGGGGTCCACTGAAATGACAGCAATTATTCATGAAAGGTATGCCCACTTTATCCCTTCCCTTCATAGCTGCACAAAACCAACTTCACTCTGCTTTCCAAATCCAGCAGTGTTCAGCTTTCCCATCCTCTCCACTCAAATCAATAGAAAAAAAAAATAAAGATAATGTACATTAATTTGGTTGCAGTTGTTTTAACATCCCCTGAAACCTTGAAGTGAAGCACTACTGGGCCGGCTTGAAGAAAACCTTTCTGACAGGAAAGCAAGATTCAAAAAAAAAAAAAAAAAATGTTCCCCAGTTTGCTAGGCTTATAAGCCTAGGGCAAGTTTAATTAAACTCAATGGAGCATTTTAAAGTGAAGAAAAAATTAGGACAGCAAGAAAAACGTGTTGATTGTTTCCTAATTATGCTGTGGACTTTCTCTCTAATGCAGCCCCTCCTTTCTCTTCCTAAATAAAACAACTGGCACATTAAGTTTGCACAGAGAAGACTATACCTCAATCATGTGTCCTGCACCCTTCTCCTGCTGGGCTGCATTTTAAGAGACTTTCTTACTTTGGGGGTGTTTTGTTTTGTTTCATAGAGTTATTTAAGCAAATACGAGAGAAAAAAAAAGAAAAAGAAAATGCAGGCATCACATGAAGCTTCAACAGTTGTCAACATTTTGTCAGAGAGAGACAGAGAGAGAGAGAGAGAGAGAGAGAGAGAGAGATATTACCTAATTTTTTTCATCTCAGCATTTCCATAAGGCTCAGACAAGTTAGAAAGTGGGCTTTATTCATAGTTTCATTTTGTACATAGAAGTCTAGTAATTAAATGTGGACTAAGAGAGGCAGCCATGAGAAGTCCACAAGAGGTAGGGGTTCTAACCTCTTCACCATCAAGAACTTCCCTATTTCTTTTTGTCTACTTGAACTCCAGTGCTTCGAAAGGTTTGGTGTATTGCATCAGGGAAAGTGGTGAGAAGGAACTCAAAATCAATTTAATTTAACTTCATGTGCACATAAACACATGACACAGAATTTTGGGAGACTCTGAAAGAACCTATGTCAAGAATACATGTACACAATAATACAGAGATAAAACTACCTCTCCCCCCACCCTCCAGCTGGAGGATTCCAGGGACATCATGTCAGAGTCTGTTGTGTGTATTAAAGCATACATGGCTTCTCTGAACTCTGTTTTTGCTCGTTGGCCACTGGCAAAAGTGGTGAATGACCAACAGCTCTGGCTGGACATCTTGGAAAACCTCAGGGCATGTTTAAAACTATCTAAAGGGATATGCTGAATTGGATGGGCATCCTTACATGTTCTGGACAGCTCACTGCTGACTAGAGATGCTGCTACTCTGCCTACAACAACTTCCACATCACATCTAACAGAGCAATGGAGACCAGCTGAAGTAGACTCCCAGGTACTGCCAACTGAGCCTCTCCGGATCATGGCCAGATAAGATAACATCAAATATCCAACATGCAGATGCATCTTCTGCAATCAAGGAGAGTATCAGAGAAGCATCAAACCTGCTTCGGTGGCTTAGGAGTGAGCTGTCCCTGGAAGTCAGTTTTCTAGACTTCATGCCCAGCCAGTGGTACTATTTATTGAGAAGGGAGTGGATTATGAGCGCCTAGCCTCTTCAGTGTATTAATCCGTGGAGAGTTTTGTAACTTGATACTATTATGGGAAAAAATTAAAAAGTGAGAGGGGAGGTCTACTTGGAAGTAGTGGGCCAATGGAAATATATGTTCTGGAAGGTTTTATCTTGTCCCTGGCTCATTTTCTTTGTGCATGTCCTCTGAGTGCCATGGGTAAACAGCTTTCTCAGCTGCCCCTCCTTGATTACACAGATCTAAAAGCAGTGGAGTAAGCTGAACACGGGCTGAAACCATGTGCCACAGTACACTTTCCTTCCTTACGCTGATTGGCTCGTGTTTTCATCACAGTGATGAATGTCGAATAACAGAGGCTGAGAGAAAAGAGTAATCCCTCGTCTTTCACAACAGGTTCTAGCTGTATGGCCACCTCACCCACCTTCCCCAGACTTCACATCCTCACCTGTCACACACACAGGTATCTGATGAAAAGATGCCCACCATTCATTTTTCAAATATAAAGTTATTTTGGCCTGTAGGAACATTAGTTAATTTGACTTTAACCAAACTGATGGTTCAAATGAATAGTCTCTAACGAGGAAAAGCTAATTGCTTCAGCTTGGATCTGAGTCCTGGAAAAGTCTGTTTCTTCTTCTACCTGCTTTTCCGTCTTGCTCCTCAACTGATTCCATTTTATTTACTGTTGGAATTCCCCCTAGACCAAAGCACATTTTCAAAATTCCATTTTTTCTTACATTTGATAGAAACTTATTCTCTACTTCCTGTAACTCTATATCCAACTTTCAAAATCTCATCCACATTCCATGTGTAGTTAAAAGCCATGTTCCTCTCAGATTAGATTCGACTTCGGAGCAGAATGAGTCCCCAACTTCTCCATACCTGCTCCCATCACCCTCTCATAACAAATGTAGCATGTGATGCCTAACAGTCCCAGTTGCTCTGCCTCCTAACTACAATGCTTGAGGCTGAGTTACCCTTTGTTATTTGAGTGTCCTCTGAGCTGTGGGGGACAGTCTAGTAGGATACTGAGGAAAAGGATATAGTCTTTAACACATATTACAGATTCCAATATAACTTTCCTGGAATCTTCAGCTGGGGACAGTTTTACCTCTGTATTATTGTGAACATGCTATCCTGACATATTTCTCCAGAGTCATTCAAATTTCTATGTAATGTATTCATGTGCAAATGAAGTCAAATCAAATTAATTTTGAGTTTTTTCTTCTTACTTTCTCTAATGCAGTATCCCCAAACCTTTCAAAGTGTTGGGGTTCAGGTAGACAAAAGGAAACAGAGCTGTTGGTGGTGGTAGCGAAGAGGTTGGGAAATCCTATGTCTCATGGGCTTTCCAGCCTTCTTCTATTAGGCCACCTTTAATGAAAGTCTTTACTTCCTAGATTCAGCCACACCCATTAACCAGCTATAACAACCAAAGTTTTCTCTATATTTTGAAAAATATATTGTGGATTTAAAAATTCACCTTAGTTAGAAACAAATATTTGTACATCTATTTTAGCTTCTCTCTCTCTCTCTCTCTCTCTCTCTCTCTCTCTCTCTCTCTCTCTCTCTGTATGTGTGTGTGTCTGTCTCTGTGTGTGCATGTGTCCCTGTCTCTCTCTGTTTCTGTCTCTCTGTTTGTGTGTGTGTCTGTCTCTTTCTATTTCTGTCTGTCTGTCTGTCTCTGTCTGTCTGTCTGTCTGTCTGTCCTTTGCTCTCTTGTGGGACTTAGGGCAGTACCTACTGGTATAAATATTTGCAGAAGGAATGAATTAATAAATCACTGTTGAATAATTATTTGTCTAATGAATGGATTTCTGTCAAATCATTACAATTCTGCTATCTGTTCTATTAAGTTTTGAGTTAAGGTTGGAGGCAAACACTGTGGTGGTCATCGTGAAGGTGGACATGCAAGGCTGATATTTACCCAAAGTCCCTCTCAAGCTTGCACTCTGCCTGAACTTCATGCCAAGGAATAAAAAGCTTAAATGTGTTCTGTGTTTTTCCACTAACTTGTCTCTTCTACTTGCTAAAATAGTGAGAAGAAAAGTTGACTCTGTGACCACAGGTCTTTGTTTATGGTGCTAGCCAAGGCTGAGGAAGTAACAGCCATGGCAGAGGGGAGGGACAGAGAGCAGAAGGCTGGGGCTTGGAATCGGATACTCAGAAGAAAGTTCCCACTTACGACACAAGTCCTGTGTCTCATGACAAACCCTTCTGGAAGTATGCATTGGATATATAATACTATGTCCTGAGTAGAACCAACAGGAAAATAGAAATGTGTTTTTCCTAGGAAGATGTAGAGTTATACTTGTGAAAGGAGATTCACTTATGCCTGTGTAGGTTATACCTTTACAATGCAATGAAATATCTAAAAGTGACTTGACTTAGGATGAGGAGAGTTTTCTGACCCTAAACAATGTGTTAGGCAGGTGGAGACGGTAGTTGATTTGAATTAAAGAGTAATTGAGCAACGCGTGTGAGGTTGGCTTTCAATAAAGCCCTCTCGCAGCTGAGAGCTAAGGGACCATGTGACAGCAATGTGAATATTTTCAGGAAATTTAAGCTTTCAGGGACAGAAATGAGTTCTGCGTACCTACCAGGAACCAGAGCTAGGAGCAGAGTCAAGAAACAGAGGAGAATCTGCTAGGTTGAGTGTCTGTGTCTCTCATGAGATTTCATTTAGGAACAAAACGCCAGCTTGTTGAGTCAGCTGCTATGTTAGATCACACTTCTCCCCTCTATCAGCAAAGATAACTGAGCTGACTTAGTATTCTTTGCAGCAATATTGATGCTGGGTCCAAATCTATCACCTCTTTGCCTTTTGGCTTCGAGCTCGTTCACCATTGGCTTCTTGTATCAAATCTTTGAACCCAAAATTGTATGGGTCAGTCTTAGTCATCCTCCATATTTACATGCCAGATGCTTCTGTATAATATATAACATATATTATATAATATAATATATAATATAATATATAATGATATAAAATTATATATATAATTATATGATATAATATAACATATAATATATATGTTATATATATTATATAATATATGTTATATATTATATAATATATATAAATTATATATGTGTATATACATATAATATATACTGTTATTATAACAGTATAATAACAATAGTGGTTATTATCACTGCCTTGAAAACAATAAGAAAAAATTTCATAGAGCTTCTTATATGAAAAGTATTGTGCTCAACGTTTACTTATATCCACATAACCCCCTTGATAATTCTCAAACCATTATGCTTTTTTCCCATTTATTTTGTGGAAGTGTGCACACGCCGCAGCAGGTGTGTGGCGTCAGAGAACAGGCGGTGGAAAACATTTCTCTCTTCCCACCATGTGGATCATGGGACTCAAACTCAGGTCATCAGAGTTGGTGACAAGTGTCCTTACTGCTGAGCCGTCAAATAGTAGTACATCATCTATTTGCCAGCTCAAATAGTAGTACATCATCCTCGAGGTAAAGTGAAGGCTTAAAGAGAGATCAGGTCTGATACAATACAGCTAATGATTAGTATAGTATAGAATGTGAATGTAGACCTAACTGCTTCTATAAACTTCCCTCATAATCTCATAACATCTTTTTCCATCTTTCCTGACTCTGCATCTTTAAAGGAATGACAATGATTCTTGGGAAGAACATAACCACAGAAGGCAGATAGTGCTACTTCTCTGTATGTAGTCCCAGAAGCATCTATCATGACTATACACACAGTAGGAGGTGTTCATTCTTGCTTTGGGGTGGGGGAAGTCATCATGAGATCTGGTGTTCTTGAAAATCTGAGATGTAAGATACTTTGCCAGGTTGGCTCTTTCGTTTGAGTTTCAGACATTATTAATTTCCCTCCAAAGAAAAATGTGCACTGTGGATGTCTTGAGACTGTCTGGCTTTTGAGGAGAAAAGAGAGACCTTGAGAGAGTCAGAGTCCTGGTAGACAATGAGGGGTAGCAACCCTCATAAACCACCCTTGTCTCAAGTCTGACCTTTGTCCCAATCGTGGAATCAACATCCGTGGCGCCCTTCTTTGGTTCCTGCTTTGAATCTGGCCCAGGTCAATAGCCAGTAAAAGGAAATTGTGCTGAATTATCACAAATTTTATTTGTGCTGACTTATTGGAAATCAGGCAAGACAGATGAGTCGCGGCATCTGCACACTTGATTACCCTTCCCTGATTTTTTTTCCCCGGGCTTCATTTGGGATCTCTTTGCTACAGTGGTTTAGCTGTAACTTTGGGCACTGAATCATGCTCGAGGGTCCCATCAAGCACCGCGGCAACGTGATAAATCCATCCACAGTCTCGAAGTACCCATCCTGCACGTGACAAATGCAGAAACATGTCAGGCTCCGAATGATACCGGTCCTAGGCAGATACTCCCTCTGCTGACGGCAGGTGTTTCTTCTCTATCTGAAAATAATTCACTGAATAGATAATTGGCGAATCCCCGGTGGGAACAAAACTTGATTCTGTCTGAGCAGAGGTTACCAAGTGTGCCACTATAAAATAATTGATTTTGTGATGTGTTAAGTGGGGACACGCTCAAGCCTTCTGAACTTTTCACTTAGGGCCTCCGGCTGAAGTTGAACTAGGATCCCAAAGGTGAGGAACCCATGCATGACACAGGCAGGGCTTCCTGCTCCGACAGCCAATTTAACTTTCATTTTCTTTATTAATCTAATATGTTCTACCTTTCATGAGGACGTGACATACGGAGAGTTTCATTAAAAAGGCTCAGTTGTTATTGGAGATAATCACAGAAGGATCTTGTCGCAAAAGTCGGGAAATTTTTGATTTCTTTTTCGTTAATGCTTATTGTTTTAGGGAAGAGCTTTCAGATGCGATAGGGAAGTCAGCCTAGCTACAGGGCGAATTTTAATTGCAGTTTTAGAAACTTCTTTTAATCCTATAATAACAAAAATTTAAATCAGTGCTGACATTTTTTTTTGTTGCCAAAAGAAGGTAGTAAAAGGGTAAAGAAATAATTGTTAGTTCTGAGAATATAATTAGCAACTTTAATGCTTTAATCTGAAAAATGCATATTTTGAGCCTGGGTGAATGATTAAAGAAAAGATATTGAAAGTCTTTGAAATTTCTGTGTTTGTTTTTAATTGTGAGTTGTGATCACTATAATTAGCTCATTTAGGGCACTTATAAGGTAAACAAATAGGAAGGAATTTCTACAAGTTCAGGGATATTTGGGGGCAAATAAGTTGGACATCCGGACTTCTGGCTTGCTGCCTTTTAAGTCTAACAGGAGTTTATTGTATTCTTTGCTTTGGAGGGAAGGGTTCAGACTGAAACCCGGGGGAGCCTGCTGCCAAGACTGGGAAGTGTGTGGAAGCTTCCTCTCAAAGCATGATGGTGCATCTGGGCTCTCCTCAACATCTTTGCCACAGGCCTCCTTCCTCGGAGCACACAGACAGAAGCTTGGGAGACAGCAAGGGTCACAGGTAACAGGAGCTCTCTGGTTCAGAGGCTCTGCCTCTGCAAACCATCAGACCTCATTATTATGCACTAGGAAAGTGGGAAGGAGGGGAAAACCCAGAGGGATCTGGGGAATGAACTTTTGGGGGGTCTTCCTTCTCTCAAAGGTGCACATTAAAATTCTCTCTTTCATTCATTAATGTGAGCACAACCTTCCTGAGAAAATAGCTGGTGGGACCTCCCTTAATGAATAGCAGGCTCTGCTATGCTCCGGAGGCTTAAAATTGGGTTTCATCCCACCGAGAATTCCTCGCCTTGTCTTCTGCTTCTCTATTCTTAACACTGCATGTTTGGTTATATTTCTAGGGCTTACCTAGGCTGTGACCTGCCACATTCAGTCCTAATCGCTCATATGATTAGCTCAGGCCACCCACAGGTAGGCGGGAGGGGCTCTTGTCAGGAGGCTCCCAGAAGTTCAGGGATATTTCCCCCCAACATTATTTGAAAGTTTCAACTCTGTCAGTCACGTGCAATCAAACTTGCTTCCATAACGTTCCTTATTCGACTTAGTTTCGAATCGGCTAGTTACAAATATAAAACTCGTTTCTCCTGCTCTCAGGGATAGGGATATATATATATATATATATATATATATATATATATTACTTTGGTTTGAAATAGAATTGATCCTCTCTCTTCCTTCTCCACCTCTTTCTCCTCTTCCTCCTCTCCTTTATTCCTGGTGTTTCATAGTTTTCTTTCTTTAGAATTCTAGTTTCAACAGCCATATGCTTCTCCCGTGTCTCAGCCATTGCTCTGCAATCATTCATGCCCTCTGTGCAACCTCATAGTTGGGGCCTGCATCATCATTTGGGCTGTGTTCATGAGCTACACATTTTATGTTGCTGGTTTTCTTCTTGTGCTCATTTCTGAATTTTCTAAGAAAATATGTTGTGCTTTCTACTTGTATATAATACCTCTAGGGACAGCCAGTATTAGATTTCCAGTTTAGATACAGTTTGTTTGTGTGTGTGTGTGTGTGTGTGTGTGTGTGTGTGTGTGTGTGTGTGAGAGAGAGAGAGAGAGAGAGAGAGAGAGAGAGAGAGAGAGAGGAGAGAGTCATGAGTGTGTGCATGTTTGTGGGAGTGTGTGTGTATGTGTGTGGGCATGCATGGGGGCATCACATGTGTGAGGTGTGTGGGGGGCAAGCATGAGTGAGTTTTTGTGAAGGCTGGAGGTTGATGTCTGGAGACCTCCTCAACTGCTGTTTACCTTATTTAGTGAAGGAAAATCTCTCAGTTGAACCCAGGTCTCCATAATAAAAGCTGTGGCTGGCTTGTAAGACAGTGATGGTCATGACCAAGAGGACATGTCTTGATCAATTTCTTCCTTTCTACCATCAGGGAAGCCACGGTCTCCTTGAACCTTAGCTGTAATTCCATAACCTTAACCAAGTTTGTTTAGGACTGATAGAGAATGTCCTTGAGGACTATGCTGAAGATCTAGAGAGTACTGTGACAGGAACAGTGACGGCAAGATCTGCTGATATCTGTGTAGGATAAGGTGGGTTACAGCTCCCAGAAGATCATGGCTAAGCTGGGAACATAGATAGGCTCATCAGGAGATGCTCACCCAGATTCACCAAAGGCTAAGAACCACAGAGCCGTCATTCTGATGGTGAAGGCATGTGAAAGTCTAGTGTAAAGGATGCTGGTATTTTGTTGGGGTTTTTCTTTAAGAATTCTTTTAACTCGTGGTATTTAATTTACTTTTATTGCTCCTCATATAGTTTAAGTACAAACAAATAAAAAAACCCCAGTGTATCATATTATGTAGGACAGGATTAATTAGCAAGGTGTAAATAGAGAAAGGCAGAAAGGTATTTAGGGTTAGAAAATGTGTGTGTGAGGGCAAGTTAGTAAACCATTAAAAGCATGATACAATTAACTGAGGCTCTAGAATCAGCCCTGGGGCATTTAGGGTTCATTTATTTAGTATTTATTGTCTACTATGTTCATGTTAGGTTGGACAGTTTTATCCGTTCATTGTTTAATACTGTAAAGACATTACAGAGTCTCATGAATCAATGAAATTTATAGTCTCAAATACTCTCCCATATACTGGGCCGTTTAAAACTTGTATGGCATATTCATAATCATGATATTCTAGACTTTAAGCTGTTCCTCTTTTGTAATTGTCTACCATCTGTTGGCAGGCTTTTAAAAGCCACACCAATTGGTCATCAGTATTAAATGGTTAGCTCTTACAACACTCGCAGGTAACATTTTACAAACTGAGAAGGTTGTATTTACTTATTTTGTAACACACATACACACAAGCAACAACAACAACAACGATTAAAGAAAAAAAAGAGGCCATGAATTTAAAAGAAAGCAAAAACTGAGGGGAACAAGGGAGAGAGTTTGGAATGTGGTACAGGCAGGAAAAGTGAAGTAAATATATCTCAAAAACTAACTTTCTTTCTTTCTTTCTTTCTTTCTTTCTTTCTTTCTTTCTTTCCCTTTATAAAAGCCAGATACTTTTCTTTCTGGGAACTAGGAAGAATTTGGAGATCAGAGCACCAAAATAGTTATTTGTTTTAATTAGCTGTTAAAGGCCTACTTGGAGTAGCATACACCGTCTTTCTGATTGGCACACTGGGCCATTTCAGTGGAACCCACGTGATGTGAATCATTAACAATGTACAGCCCAAGTGCACACACTAATAAAGAAAAGGCAGTGCTTGCACTATGGCCAGAGCTGTTTTCTGTTATTCGCTTCTGCTGTTGAAAGAGAAAAAAAAGTAAGTCTTAGATATTACAGCTGTCACCATGACATCTGTTGTTTCGGGATCTGTGGTTGCTTCGCTCACCACCTGACCCAGGCCCTCACCATGACATTCTGTCCACTATTAAACTATGAAAGGCTTGTGCCCTCCAGGTGGGACTTCAAGGTTGACATACCAAGGTGTTTGTCTCTGTCCCCCTGACTGCCTCTCAATTGAAAAACACAGCTTCACTTGGTGCAGAATTGATGGCAACCAGGTCTCCCAGGGGTCAAGGGGAGCAGCTGAGAGCAAGAGTTCTTGAGGCATGGCCCTTTTCTGCTTTTTAATCACTTGTCACAGCCCTGCAGGGCCTCAGCCCTTTCAGAGGTGCGGCCTTTTGTTCCTGGCTGGTGGTGGCTATAGTCTTGCTTTAGACAGCTGACTCCAGGTAATAAAGCAATAGTTGGGACACACACAGAGATCTTGACTTACAAAACAGTTGCAGAAGGCGTCATTTGTCCCCACTAACACATGGGGAATGTGTGACTTTAAGGAAGGTCCTCTCTGGTTACCTGTGTTAACTAAGATGGTTAATGAGGTACTAGAATGCTTACACATGCTTACACCAAGCGGTGACATCAGAAGCTTGAAGAGAATCCTGTGAATAAGGATGAGATAAGCCCTTCCTATCCCCTTACTGGAACACTGTGTGTATAAATTGAGGAGCGTTGCTGCTGTGAGGAACTTCCCTTCCCAGGATTCATCCTTACCTTTTCTACTTGTCCAGTCATTCATTCCGAATCTATTCATTGAGACGTTGTGCCCTAGGTCGGGTACTGAGACTGAGGCAGAGAAGGAGCAAATAGACACAATTCCTTCTCTCCTGAAATTGGGGCCAAAAACAAAGGCCAAGGCCCACTGATGTGTTTGGGGGATAAATCTTTCCATGTAGTTGGGAGAAAAAGAAAAGAGAAAGAGAAAAATACAAAGGGAAAGAGAGATAAAAAAAAGAATGTCTAACTATTCCCAGTCACCTTGTCATTTGATAGCCAGCCAGAGGCAGTTCACTTCCCCACTTCCCGTGTATTCTGAAGTCACAGGATGCTCAAATTCAGAAGACACCAGGGCCTTCAAGCTGCTGCTGCTCATAGGGTATGCCTTCATTTTTCTTTACATTTTTCCCTTCATTTTTTACTACGTTTAGGCAGGGTCTCACTACACAGTCCAAGGTGGCCTCAAATACATGATCCTCCAGCCCAAGCGCCCAAGGGTACTGTCACAGGCTTGCAGTGGCATCACTGTCTTAATTGCAAAGTCACTGACACAATGTAGCCCATGTTCCCTCACTAGTTAAGGGTTTGATTTTGCTTAAGTCACTTAAAGATACTTAAAACTGATTTCCTGGATTTTCTCCTCCCTCCCTTCCTCTCTTTCCCCTCCTTCCTCCCTTTTTTCTTCCCCCCTTCCTTATTTCCTTCCTTCCTCCCTTCTTTTCTTCCTTTCTTGTTTTCTGAAGACTGACCCCAAGCACTTGAGCAAGCTAAACAAACACTTTACCAGTGAGAGATGCACTAGCCTGGCAAAGTTCCTTTAGCTAATGGTTAAGACCTTTTTCTGGCTTTAAAAGAAAAGTTTAAACACATTATTGTTTCAAAAAGGCTTTACACGACAACAAAATTAATAGAAAGCTAACAAGACTTTTCATGTCTCTCCTTGCATGTGTGCAATCTCATTCGTGGCCTGCATGCCCCTCAGAAAGGCACATTTGGAAGACTGATGAACTTCCACCAACACAAAGTCATCACCCCAAGTCCACAGTTCACACCAAGGTTGACTTTTGGTAATACACATGTTATAGGGTTTTTTTAATGTTATTTCTATCTGTATTTTTATTATTATTTGTTTATTTGTTCACTTCACATCCAAATATCAGCTCCCCTCTCCAGTACCCCCTCACACAAGGGGGGGGGGGGTGGATAGGTCGAGCCTATGCTTGATCTTTGGTTGTTGGCTCAGTCTTTGGGAGTCCCCAAGGGTCCAGGTCAGTTAACTCTATTGGTCTTCCAGTGGAGTCCCTATCCTCTTTGGGTCTCTTAATCCTTCCCCCAACTCTTTCACAAGACTCATTGAGTTCCATCCAATGTTTGGTTGTGGGTCTCTGTATCTATTTTCATTGGCTGCTGGCTGGAGCCTCTCCGAGAACATTTGTGTTAAGATTGTGTCTGCAAGTATTAATCATTAGTAGTGTCAGAGGTTGCTTCTTGCCCATGGGATGGGTCTCAAGTTGGACCAGTCATTGGTTGGCCATTCCCTCCGTCTGTCCTCTATCTTTGTCTCTGCACATCTTGTCTCTGTACATTTTCGGTCAAAGGTTTTCTGGGTGGATTGCTGTCCTTATCCCTCCACTGGGAGTCCTGCATGGCTCCAGGAAGTAGCCACTTCAGGACATGCTATGGTTTTAAACAAATGTACAAGTCACATGTACCACCATACACAACTGAATCACAGAAGAGTTTCCCTGACCTCAAAACTGTTTTGTGTTCTGTCCACTCACCTGTAAATCGTGTTGCCCTGACTATCGTGGATATTTCTGTGGGCTCCATAGTTTTGTGATTTCATGAATGTCTCAGCTGGGCTAACACAGTAGCTTTTCAGGATGACTTCTTTCGCTTAATAACATACATTTAATTTTATGCCAGATCTTTTCATAAAATCTTGTTGGACATGAAAACATAATATTTTCTTTCCTCATGACTCATTTTAGTCAGTGATAAAATAAGGGGCTTTGTTATGCTTTTTTGTATGCATCTGTCACTGCACTTTACTTACAGTTACAGTACCCCCTTTCACCCATTGTCTTCAAAGTGCCTCACACTTTTGACACAAGACAACCAGGGGGTCATGGTTTAGCTTCAGGATGGGAGAACACAGGGTCTGTGCCATCCAAGCATCCCTAAAGCCTCAAGTTTCCCCACTCATCTGGAAAGTCTTGTAATCTATGTCTGAACAAAGACTCACTATTTGGACCCAGCAAGAAGGACCCAGCTTAGACAGCAGTAGAAGCCATAGCAAGACCCAAAGCAGAAACCTGTGCTTTGTGACCTCTGCCTCAGTGCTATGGGTTTCACTTTGAAGGACTGATCTAGTCCATTCTTTATAAGGCTGGTCCAATATCATAGGCACAGATGATTGTTATCAACTGAACATTAGCATCCTGTCTCTTGGCTGCCTTGGTTTAACCATCATGTACCCAGACTTGGCTAAAGAAAAAAGTGAAAGAAACCACAAAAATCAAATTATTTAATGTATACCTTTTCTGTCATAAACATAAGTCGAATATCTAATGAATAAATATCAACAATTATATAACAACTGGAAAGGAAATAAAATTAGATTAAGTTGAAAGATATAACTTATGATATAAGTGCATAACTCGTGATTAACTCTCCTTCTAAATCTAAAATTTTGACCTCATCATTTATTATTCTTGGCCCTTTCTTTGCTTTAATTTCCCTTCAAACCAGCTAATATGCTGAGGCTTTTTCTGTGTTACAGACAATACGGAATCGAAGAACAGCCTTTAGGAACATGGACTTCTGAAGTAGTAGGGCAGAGTTTAAAGGGAGTTGAATCATAGGTCAGAAGGGGTTAGCATTTGAGAACACATACTCGAACATGTTTTATAAGAATAGAAATTGGGAAAGAAGCTGCCATTGGTTTTATTTGTTTACGACTGAGCTGGTCCCCTACTTCATGGTTGCTTTCATAGCTGAACATTTCAAGCATTTTGACTCTGTAAAAATAGGAGGACATTCCTTCATACTGATAGATGCTAAAGATCACGTTCACGGGCCATTCTATTTTTACCCTAGGGAAACAATTACCGAGTTGATTCTATGCTTTTTTGATTGGGGTGTGTGGGAAGACAGTGGAAGAAACATATGCTTTGAGAATTTAATATATTTCTTAAAGTTTGAACTTAAAAGCTACCCACAACCTTCTTGATTATCTCACGGTGAAGACAGGCTTGAGATGTTTGCAGTGGCAGCCTGTCAGGGTGAACACATAGCAGAATGTCCAGAGAGGAACACCAGTCTAAAGACAAACTCTGCAAAGCTGTGAGTTTGAAAATGTAGGAAGGAGACAGAGTCCAGAGGAACTGGAAACTATTGCCAGGACTCAATAAAAACATGGCCAGAGAGCAGGATCGGATGGTTTCCTTTTTGCCTCCTACAGCAAAAGCCCTTTCTTCTTGTTTGTGCTGATTGGTAGTTTCGAGGACACACATGAAGAAAACAGGCATCTTAAACGAAGAGGACTTTTTGTTCTTCGAGTAAACACTGAGATATATCAGGTTTAGCTCACTGGAGCCCACAAGGGCCAGTTGTTACATAATAGGTTCCTGGCTTTCCTCAGACCTTACACGGCATGTGGAGTTTTGAAGCACATGGAGCTGATAGGAAACTAGTAGCGCTGATAGATGCCAAACCTAATAAAACCAAGACTGAAATCAGCTCAACTCCTTAACGAATTAGAAAGATTTGAGTATGTACAGAGCTGTATCGCAATACCACAATCACAGGAACCGTGAGCTAGTGAAGTATTGCCACGATTAACCGAGATCGGCCGTCTATATCAGACACAAAAACCAACTTGCAAAATGTCTTCATTTTCATTTTCAAAAGGCTTATCTCAGAAAAAATTGAATCCAGTTCTATGTTAAAATAAAGATATTTGGAATGTGTTCAGATAATGTACTGTTAAAGTTCATTTCACCTACACCCTTTAATGTTCTGAGGCCCCGTGCAGTGTGAAGCAGGAATCCAGTTTTAGTTGGTGTTTGCTGGACTACAGAATGTTTACCAGCAGAAGGCTGAATGTGGGAGGAGACAAAATGAGCGTTTACATGAGCGATTTCAAAACATGCTTCCAAAGCTCACATCACTATTACACAGATCAGGCGATGCCTGTGTCCAGTGAACTGTCCTAAACTGTAATGAAGTGTTCAATAAAGACCCTTTCAGGACATTGGCTTGAAATAACAGCATTGTATACCTGACAACAGGAAAGGAAGGGCACAAGAAGAGAAGGGGGATGAACCCCGGGGAATACAGACAATTCGCTCAATATATAAAGTACTTTTCAGCAACTCCTACAATTAGAGAAATTCAGAACAATTAAAGGGTTTGGAAGTCCCCCGAGGATTCCCTTTAAGAAAGCCTATTGTCTTCGAGAAACTCTCCAGAGAACCAAAGGCATGTGCTGTTTTAATGGAATTCTGCTGTGTGAGGACTGCGTTCTAGGTTATTTCCAGCATGCTGAACCTTTCTTTCCCTCCATTTCATCTGAGGGGGGTTTCTGCATAGGAAGGGGACCATCAAAGAGAACAGTCTCCATTTCCATCGGAAGGCATGTCAGACACTGAGGACATCTTGGGCAATCTGTCTGAATCGATCCGTCCCCGTTGCTCTTTACTCCCTAAGACGTTTTTCAACCCTAGTATAGTGATCCCCATCACGGAGGAGGCTCCGGGTGCATTTAGTCACCTTTCCCTGCAACTGGAAAATGTATTCCATATTCAGAAGTCAGCAATTAAAATTCAGCTAATCTGCATGTGGCGTTGAGAGCATGGGCTACGCCTCCCCCACCGCAGCGAGGAGGTAGGGGCACTGACCGGCTTAACCTTCCATGCACAGCTCTGATTGGCTGGTGGGCAGTTAGGACAGGTGTAATAATCTAATCTGGAATATTGTTCTCCTCACCTTTTTTTAATAAACATTTTGCCTCTGCACAGACCTTAATATAATAGCAGTAAAGGCAAGGGAGGAAATTGGAAAAACGGCCAGGAGGGTGCCTTATGGTTCGTAACAACCCTAAATTGTGACTGTTTATTAAAACTAACACCCTTTTGTGAGGGTGTGGATCAAAATAGCCACTGATTTCTCTTCTTTGATATTTCTTCCCCGCCTCCTCCCCCTTTTAATAGTGCTGAGTTTACGTCTCAGTTTTAGGATTTAATTAAGTTTCCAAAATTGCTTCTGACTTAAACGTTGACCTAAAAAAGCCACTTGCTCTCTCTAGTCTACCCCCGTCAAATCTTTCCGTCATTTATTTCAATCTGTGGGAGATGTTTGTGCATGAATGGCCTCTTGGACCGTGGGGATGGGAAAGAGTTAAGTCAGGTAAAGGTGGCCAGAGAACTGCCTCACAAAATACAATTAAGGGCCTTTCCTAGGCCTGGGGCTCTTTGGAGCTGCCAGGAGATGGGGGACAGAGCACAATGTCCTCCTTGTCCCCAAACCTCCCTTTTGTTTCAGCAGCTCCTTGGCTCCCACACATGCAAAAGTTTGAATTTCCTGTTGGCTCTGAGGTGAGATTTATAACATTTATTAAGGTTGCTATTCATTGCGAGTTTACTGGGCAATAAGCCTAAGCTTTTAGGGGCTTAATTGCCTGTGTTTATGGGGGGTTGCAAAGCTCCCACAGTGTCACTGTCAGCCAGGTTGGCCAAATGTGGACTTCTTGATGTGTCCAGGGAGCACATCCTGGTCCTAGGGGAAGGTCAAGTGGAGGCCAAAGGCCTGAGAGGGAGGTGCTTACCTTCACAAGCTAGACTGTCTTTCTGCTCCAGCTATTTTAGTTCTCTTCCCACTGGCTCCTTCTACCCACCTTCTGTCAATCTTTGACACCAAAGGTGAATATTCTAGTCTTTTCATAAACAAAAAGGAAAATTAATTTGAAATTACGTGGGCAGAGGTGGGGTGTCAGCACTGGAGATGAACATGGGTTGCGAAATAATGCAGACTAAACAAGTGTTTCGCGTGCATGGTCACGTACAATCGTAACAAAAGTGTCATGAAGCAGTTATTGCTACACTCATTTGATAAACGAGGAAATTGAGACTTAAATAAATTCAGTAACTTGCTGAACTTGAAATACTAGCTAGTGGACACTGGAGATTTATTCACATTTCTTTTGCTGTTCTTGCCTGTTTATGTATAGATGATTCACCTGTGCGTGCTTCTGTGCCAGCTAGAGGTTGTTAGTTTCTGGTATCTTCCTCTATGCGCTCCACCTTAGTTTTTGAGACAGGGTCTCTCAATGGTCCTGGAGCTCATTGATTCCACTAAACTGACTGGCCAGCAAGCCCAGAAGACCCTCCTGTGTTTGCCTGCCCCAACCTCAGCACCAGAGATACAAGTATTTGCCACCATGGCCAACTTTACCTGGGTGTCAGGGATCTGGAAGTAAGTGCTCCCTTTACCCACCAACTTGCATTAAATAAACTTGTACCTTTTCTCTCATTCATTTGTTTTATATTGCTGGGGCCACAGCTGAAGATCAAGGAGTTTAAAGGGAGAGAAGTTGTTTCTTCTTTACTGACACGGTGTGGTCATCCTGACCCCTTGGAGCAGATTGGGATGGAAGACCCAAGGTCTTTTCTGTTTTTTCATTTACTCCCTTCTTAGCAGCTGTTTGGTAAACACCTCTGTGTTAGGTAGAATGTATGGCAAATGCTACCTATGCCTTTGCTCCTCTGTTTCCTCCTGCTATGTGCAGGTAGACCAGATGCTCTGTCTCTGATAAGCTCTCTCAAGATCCCCGTAGGTCTACCATGGTGACCAATTTCCCAGATTCCTTCCTTAAGACAGTTCTAGGCCAGAAAAGAACCAGAAGAATAGGGAGGGATGTCAAGGAGCTGATTAGGAGGCTGTGTATTTTTCATATGAAATAAATAAATTTAATAATACCACACACATATACACACATATGGATTGCATGTGTATGTATGTATATATCACTCTGACAGTCTTGTCCAAATTCTCTTTATGGATTTACAACTGAACTTCTAACAGCAGACAGCCTCCTGGCATAGAGGACTGAGCATTTGAACCATCATGGTTAGAAATGTGTTGTTCAGGACGCTTGCTAATTTATTGATGCAGCAGCAGAGGTGGAATCAGATTCAGTTGAGGAATAAATTGGAATATTTTTGTGCATTTCTTTCTTTTTTCTTTTCTTTTTTTTTTTTTATAAAAAAAGGCCACTTTAAAACCTATGTATTAAAATGACAAAATCTTAAATAGGGGTTCTCTTTTTCTAAACAAAAGATATGCAAATTACAATTCAAGATTTATATTATGATAAAAACTGAAACACAAAAGAGTCATTATCCTGCAAAATGTAAAAGTGCAGTTGCTTCATGAGTCGGTAATGATATAATGGGGTGTTGATGTAGTAAGAGGTGTCAGGAGGCAGACAATGACCTCAAAATTTAAGTCAGAAACAGTAGAATTGAACAGTAAGTATCTACCTGCCTACCTAACTATCCATCTAGCTATTAAAGACTGCAATTCTGAGAATTTGAGATGAAGAACAATCTATTTTTACCTCCTTATAGTGTAGCCATAATAAGGGATGGAGGGAGGGTTACAGAATTAATTTTCATATAACCTCCCCAACTCTGAAACAAGATAAAGATTTACCTGAATTACAGTTTTATAGGCCTGTTTCTCATTTTAAAATAATCAGTTATAGGCAGTTAGGGAATTTGGAGACCATTCAGAGCATAGGCACAAGGCCAGTGCCCTAATCCCAAGGGCCAAGTCTCCTTGCATAAGAAAGACTTGTAGGTAGTTTATAGGTTATCTCTCCTTTTTAGTTTTAGATTTGTAAAGGTACTTCCTCCATGTCCCTGGCAGCAATCCTCCAGCCTCAGCTTTCTGAGTGCTGGCATTTCAGGTGTGGACCATCATAGCTGGTCATAGGGTAATAGGAACAGATTGTACCTGGGTTGTCCTGCATCCTTGAAGAAAGCAGGCTGTATCAGAACAGAACACATTCTATTAAACCACATCACAGGCAAAGGGCACCAAAGTGATACTTAGGTTTGAGATTATTCTACTGGCTTATTTTTAAAATATAGCTCTCTGCTGGCCCTCCACCTCTCTCTTATGTGTGATGGGGGAGCACGCACATGTGCCTGTGCATGCACACATGTGTGTTTCAAATGGAGACGTGGTTTAAGTAATCAAGTGATGGGCACATGTGAAGCAGATGTACAGCATGTTCGTACTTCTAAACAGAGCAGAAGGCCTGCTTTAGCTTTATTTGGCAGGAATTTATATACTTGCTTCACCATTTGATCTGAATTTAAACAAAGGACGTTGGTTTTAGCCACCACTGATTTCAGGACCACAGCTCTGTCTTATTTCTACAGGGAACTGAAGTTGTAACACTTGGACAATCGAATGACTGCACAGTGTGGAAAGATCTCCAATGTTTATTTATTGTTTTAGTGAGCCAGCCCTTGTTTTCTATGTTTTTGGGGGTGTGTAATTTCTTGCACCACAAGCTTCAGGCTGAAGGATTGTGCAGATGTCAGAACCTTGGCAAAGTCTTCCCAAATTGTAGGACAAACCCCATGTACAAGCTGGAGTCTGCGACTAAGGCCTAAGAAAATAGTTTCCTACCAGCTTCTGGTCGTTTTCCAGTTCAGAAAGTTGCTGGGGGTCTTCTGTCAGGGGGAGCACATGGTTTATGATTTTTGAGCCTGTGCAATGCTCTTTTCTATTTCATCTTGACTTAATGTCATTAGTCTTCCTTCAGAGAAACCCGAGCGTTCATTTTCTAATCTATCTAGATGATACGCTGACAGCATTTCCCCTGATCCAGACTTTACCATTGATGTCTCTGCCTCTGTTAATCATTTTCAGAAATGAGATTTATGGTAAAAAAGGATTAAATCAATTCTGACTACCTCCAAATTTCTAGGATTTCGAGGCTTCTTGATGAACACAGAAACCATAGCTCCTTGGAGAAGCTCTGCTGAGGAGATCTTTCTTGCCTTTGTCTGCTGGCCCCTCACAGCTGATCTGCTCTCTGCAGATCACAGGGAGTCAACTGCTCTATGGTATGTTTGGCAACCATACCACAGGGGCTGCCCTCTGAGCAGCTCGAGCTGGTTTTGATGGGAAATAGATGGCTGAGGTAGCAATCTTTCTCTCCTTCATTTTCTATCCTCCCTTCCTCGCCTTTGACCCCATCCTAAAATGACTACCCTCAGGAAAGATGTCAACCTATTTCAATTAAGTGTTTGTCTTTTGAGCTTCTCCTCACAGGGTAAATCATGGCATTTTTATCAGCCAGAGGGAAAAAGAAAAATTTCACTGGTCCGAATTAAATCACAGCTTATATTCTTTGTAATTTCTTCAATCGTCAATTGGCTTCAAATGATTTCACTAGCACAAATAGGGCCTTGTGCTCTCAAAGGGATTCCAGAGAAATGCCAGCTTGCTTTGTCCCCCATCTTTATTTGCTCCTGTTTCTTTTTCTACATTTTCTCTTACCATTTGCTGCACTAAGCAGATTTTTACTTTTATCCAGAGTGACCCGGGATCAGCTCCTCTCTTACTCTCTGGGGAATAAAGACATAGCTTGTACTCCCTGACTTCTCTTCCTTCCATGAGGGGTCCTGTCTCCTCAAAAGAACAATAATCACATTGTCTTGTCCTTCATCCTGTAACTGGTGACCAGACTCTCTGTCTTTAAATTCAGCTGAACCTACCAATATTTGGCCTAAACTCCCTGTGATTTGTCCTTCTGTGTAGTCTGCTACAGTCTCGAGCATGAATGTATCACAATCTGGGGTTCAGTGCTCAAGAGGATACTCATCTACCTAATCTAGGAAGGCCTTTGGGCTTGGCAAGTATTTCCCTTGTTGCCTTACAGATTTTTGGCCCAGGGATACAACTTGCAAACCCACTGGATTCATAACCAGGCTATGATGTCAGAATCTTTCCCCATAACATCCTACCTAGATATTACATTATGCTATAACATCTAAGTTTGCTGTTATTCGGGTGTACTACTAGCCTGGGTTTTATGTTTCTAAATCACAGTAATATCTCCTTTCTTTGCTAATGAGAGTTAAGTATTCAAATATGTAAGAATTATCTCCTGTACACACAAAATGTTCAGTGTCCAGAATACATGGCTCTAGATACTGAAAAGCATTTTTGTTACAGATATACAAAAAGGTGGTAGATGAAACTTTTACTTCTGTGGACTGAGATTTGGTTTGAGCTAGTGTCTAGCAAGCTTGGAAGGAACCAGAAGTTTTATTCATATTAGAAAAGTAATGCTTTAAGATGTGAGATTCCCCTAAAGAAAATCAGAAACACTAGCCAGGGCACCTTGTTCTTTTGCTAGTTGGTAGTAAAGGGTTTGCCAACTAGGAGTAGACTAACAAATATTGCTAGGTCCTAGTTTAAGAGATTCCATAAATCAGATCATGGGCCTAAGCTTGGTGGTACATACGATTATCTTTACCTCTAAGACTTGTACCCACCAAAGATACTTACTGTGTATGCAAGATAGTGGCTACTCCACTGAAGATGAAAATATGACATAAAATGTTTCAAAAGACATTCTCCTGTCTTGAGATGAATTATATAACACAATTTAGATTATAAGTACTGATGGTGTCCTAAAGGGAGTTTACTGCTTTAAAACCAAGACAGCCATATTAGAACTTGGCCTAGGATATTGGTGGCTTCCAGTGTGGGAGTCCTCTATAGTCACAAGGACCTCATACCTGTTACCCTTCTTGATGTTGCCATATTGAAGTTCTAAATGATGTAACCATTGAATTGGTGTTTTAAAAGTGAGTTCTAATGAGTCAAAAACCTTGAGCATGCACAGAGACTTATATAGAGCAGAATAGTGCAAATGTTCATATTTGCTAGTGTCACACTTTACATGCACCATGCATGACAGTATGTGTGGGAGTAAAGGGAAATGCTAAGAAAGTGCAAGGAAAGGTGCTGCATACAGGACTGAGTTATCTGGGAAGGAGAGGATCTAAGGAATGGGGCACTGGCATCATGGTGGTGACATTATTTCTATTCTAGCTAGAATGGCTTTTTGTGGTTAAAGAGATGGTTCCATGGTTAAGAGCACTTTCTGCTCTTGCAGAAAACCCATGTTTAATTCCCAGGTTCATGTGAGTTACAATTATCTGTAACTCCATCTTCTGGGGATTCGACACCTTCTTCTGGCCTCCTCAGAAACCTACACACATGCACACACACACACAGAGAGAGAGAGAGAGAGAGAGAGAGAGAGAGAGAGAGAGAGAGAGAGAGAATAGATAACAATTATTCTAAAAGTTTGGATTCTATGCAGATCACAGAAGGGAGGCATGGAATTCCAAGACACAGAAATAATCACAAAACTCTGTCCCGTCCATCCGTACTGTATCCTGTGTGTTATACAGTCACTCATACAGATAATGATGTCTAATAAAGAGGAAATGATAGAGCTACTCATAGCTCCTTTTTTGGCTATTTATGAAAAACTGAAAGCAAAGTGTTAATGGAAAGTGATGGTAAGTAATGACAGTTCAGTTTGTACCACTGTTTTGGTAATTAAATATACATGCATATCAGTGTTACAATCGCACAGTTTCATAATCATCATATACAAGGAAAATACTCTAATAGAAACAGTTAGGGCTAGCACTACAGAATACAATATAAAGGTAGGAAACTTCACGCCAATGATTAGAACTGCTAGTTTCCCTTTACTTATTAACAGTGGCATTAAATAAAGTTGCAAACATCATGGCCTTATACAAGGGATGTCACAGAGGAAGGGAAGGAGTATAATTATTAATACCTTTTCCTGCTCTTTGAACAAGAACTTCCAAATTTTCTCTTCACAATGGACTCCACAAATTATGCAGCATCTAAGTGTCTTGAAGAACCCAGAGAAACAAAGATTCTCTACTGGAAGTAATATCTATGTGACTTGAAATCAATTTCCTGATTTGGCTCAAAGGCATCAAAATGAAAATATGAATACTCAAACATATTTGTTCAATGCCATTATATATTAATGTCCTTCTACCAAGTAAAGGGTTAGAAAAGTAAACTTGCTCCAAATGCTTGATGAATTCTCAATTTTTTCCTGGTTACATGGTGCTCTTTAATTTTCTGTGTATTCAACTGTTAAATATTCACCTGCAACTGACTTTTGGGTAAAATGCAAAAGTTAATCTTTTCTCAAACTGTTGCATGTGCCTCACATAGTGGTCTGCTCCACACACCAAGACTCCTGTGCTCTGACTGTGAACATCATGAAAACCTTTTGCCTGATACCTTCTGTCTCTCGGCTATCTATACACTTGTTCTGCTGGACCTGACCAACACTGCTGTGTAACCTCTTTACAGAAACTATGTCTTTCACTTCCTTAATTCCATACATCAACATTTCTGAGTCAGTTTATCTATCTATCTATCTATCTATCTATCTATCTATCTATCTATCTATCTCCACCATCTCTCTGTCTCCTCTCTCTCTGTCTGTCTCTGTCTCTGTCTCTCTCTGTCTCTCTCTCTCTCTTTCTCTCTCTCTCTCTGTATGTGTGTGTGTGTGTGTGTGTGTGTGTGTGTTGGCATGTGACTGTGTGTATGCACCTAGAGGCCAGAGGTCAACATCAGGTGTTGTTCCTTGGGTGTTCCCACATTGTCTTTTGAGACAGGCCTTATTTGAGAGGCATCAGTTAGGCTAGACTCTGGCCAGCAGTTCCCAGAAAATGCTCTTGCCACCACCTCTGATCTCACTATT
This sequence comes from Arvicanthis niloticus, assembly GCF_011762505.2. NCBI lineage: Eukaryota > Metazoa > Chordata > Mammalia > Rodentia > Muridae > Arvicanthis > Arvicanthis niloticus. The sequence continues at coordinate 119,830,355 of NC_047661.1, forward strand.
GGTAAGGATTCCATGCCTAGGCCACCACATTGGCTTTTTTTTTTTTTTTTTTTTTTAATGTGAGTTCTGGAGACAAGAGTGACAAGCACTTTACAGACTGAGCTTTCTCCTTAGACCCCTTTCTATGAGATCATATAGCCATGTGATTACTCCTTTTTTATCCCACCTCTGTTAAGATGCAGGAGATGTCTCCAGTACCGCCCACAGAGACAGGATATTTATTCCTGTTATTTAAATTATATATTTGCTTAGGGCTTAGTTTATGCCTGGCACTATTCTAAACTTGAATATATATATATATATATATATATATATATATATATATATATATGAATTCCAAGAGCCATTTATTTATAGATGATAAAACAAGGCACAGAGAGGGCAAGTAATTTGTCAAAAGCTGAAGAGTTGGATTCCAATCCACTAATTCTTTCACCTGCTTAAGAAAAGGCATTGGGCACTTAATAGCATCACATTTTAGTATGAAATAATCCCAGTGAATTAACATGCATTTAATAGGCTCTACTTCCATATAGCCAAGAGAACAGGAAGCCAGCCCTTAATAAGATGCCTGTACAGTAAAGTCAACCCATTCTTTGCTTTTGTGGTGTCATCTTGTTTTGTTTGGTCCCTGTTTTTGGCTTGTTTGTTTGTTTGTTTTTAATTTTGGAAAACAGAATTCTCTGGGAAATTTGACTTTAATTTGGTTTCCTACCTAAGACCAAAACATAGAATGTCTACATGACTACTTACTCTAACAGATGCTGGTCCTATAGGTATGACCACCAACCATGGGACTGCATTGTGATCCACTGGGAATTTCTTACCAGGACCACCCAGGAGCCAAAGCCAGTGCCAAGTGCTGGCCAGTTGTTTACATGAGCTTGGAACCCTACACAGTGGACAGTAGCTGCTTTCAGCTATCAACTGAGCATGCATACCCCCTTGAAATTGCCCTACATATAATCTAGACATATTTTTGGTCTCAAGGCCCTATTTTCCATACATGGAGATTTTTTTTCTTTCCAGAACTAGGGCAGGAGACAGTTTCTGTCTGAGAGGAGCTGGGTGCTGTCAGCTGCTTCTGGTCCAGCAAAGCCAGCTGTAATTCTGGAAACACAGTCAGCCAGACTCCAAATGTACTGATCCCCAGATAGCCCACATTCAAATAGTGTCTCTCTCTTACAAAGACTTTCCATTGAATCATATCCTATGCACTATCTCTGGTGTCTCAGAGAAGAACACGAACAAAATGTCCTTAAGGCCCTTGCTGATATCTTTTGTGGACACTCAAGTTCATGCCTTGCCACCACCCAAGAGGGCATTTGGCAATAGTTGCAATCGAAAGCCTTGCTTGCCAGATAAACGACAATGTCCAGAAGAGGTGACTTGCAGGGTGGGGTTGGTTGTGGAAGCAAAGATGTCACTCACTCCAGGAGACAGGCTTCATTGAGCAAGTTATCTTACTCCTGTGCTTTCATAAGTCACATCCCTTCCTCCAGTTATTTTGGAACTTTGCAGAGAGCTTGCTGTATAAATAAAGTAACCAGAGTGCTCACACCTTAGTACATCTGTCTTATAGTAAATTCAGACTGTCAAAGACTAAGTTGTTTTAAATTGAGGGAAGACTGTTGAAGTGGCTCTGTCCCCTCTGCTTAGTCCCTTTAACAAAGCCACCACACCCTTTGTTGCCTGCTGCACAGAAGATCAGGGAATAAGAAGGAAGTCAAGCCTAGAGACAAATGTCCCCAGCAGCTGAAGCTAGCCTCTTATTTTTAGGCAGAGATCCCAACATCTTTTGAGTCCAGCCTTGGATGGGACAGCAAGCCTATTATTTTGGTGCCTTGTGCCAAGCACTTCACTCATGTCAAACCCAGCAGAGAGGACAGTGTATGACAATGAAGGAATTGTCCTTACCAGGTTTATTGTTGCCCCATTTTGCAAATAAAAATACATATTAACCAAGTACATGTGAATTTCAAACAAATAGTGTAGGCTTGTTCAACACAATATTTCAGAAATTCATATTTAACTAGGCTTCCTGTATTTCATTCAGGAAATTTACTTCTAACCATGAAGAGAAATTATTAATCTCAATTTATCATTGAGGTAAAAGAAGACTCAACATTAAGAGATTTGTTCCTGATGGTAACTCGTGACCATGTGAATAGAAGACTGGTTCTATATTAATGTGTGTGTATGTGTGTGTGTGTGTGTGTGTGTGTGTGTGTGTGTGGTGTATGTGTGTATATGTGTGCATGTGTGTGTATGTGTGGTGTATGTGTGTATATGTGTGCATGTGTGTATATGTGTGTGTATATGTGTGTATATGTGTGTATGTGTGTGTATGTGTGTGTGTGTGTGTGTGTGTGTGTGAAAGAGAGAGAAAGAGAGAGAGAGAGAGAGAGAGAGAGAGAGAGAGAGAGAGAGATATGTATGTGATCCCATTGGTGTGGGTACTCATGTACTTGAGTGGACAGTAAAGGGTGACATCAGGAATCCTCCTCAGTTGTTCACTCTGTGTTTTTGAGACACTGAACCTAGAGTTCAGAAGTTTGGTTAAGTTGACTGATCAGGGATTCCCAAGGATCTGGCTGTCTGCAACTCCCCAGTGCTGGGGTTACAGGGAAGTGTTGCTATGCCTGGCTTTCTACATGGATTCTGGGAATGCAAACTTAAAATGTCACACTTTTATAACAATCACTTTACTGACTAAGTCATGTCCCCAGCCTCTGGTTATGAACCTTATATATAAGCATCTAGAGTCTTAGACAATAGAGTCCCCTCCTCTTAGTATTTACAGATAGCCAGTGTTTAAACTTTATTTGGCTAAATAAGCTGCTGCAAGAGCAAAAGCTAATTTCCATTTTATTACAAAATAGTTATTAAACAGGACCCAGATACAAAGTCCTTTATGAAGACCAAAGACACAAAAGAGCACATTTCCAAGTTTATGTATGAAAGGAAGGAGAAGGAGTTAGGGAGATGGGGTAGAGCTAATTTTGATGAAATCCAGAAAGGAGAACCTACCCTCAGCGTCTCTAAGGGGGAGGGGTCACTTCCTGCAGACCACATCTTCCTCTCTGGTGTCCCCAGTGCCTTCATTTAGGCTGTGTCCTGACCTGACAGTCCATGGCTCTAGGTCACCTCATGATCTTTTGATGTCAGCAGTGGTTTAGGCCATCGCATTGGTGTGGTTATGCCACACCAATGACCTTGGCCAACATATCCTGTAATGAAGCTGCCCTTCCCTCTCTTAGCTACTCATGGCTGCAGTGTGTGTTAGAAAGATGAGTTAGGAAAAATAAATGCAGAACCTCAGGTTGTAAATATTACACCATTAAAAAACAAACTCAACTAACAAAAGCACAGTAGAATGTCACAGTTCTACTTTGCTCCAAGCAGGACAGCGGAATCCGTATGTGCTCCTGACCTCACAAGGACATGGCATATTTAGGGCCACTGACTCTCTTGGGAGCGGTGAGGCACAGAGACACCGGAGAGAGTCAGGCAGAAGGCTGCTGAGGAAGGGTTCCCTGCTCAGAAACAATGCTCTTTATAGCACCACATTTTCCCCTAAAACAAAGGAAAGGGGCTCTTCTTCCCCCTTAACAGGCAGTGCGCCTCCTCGTTCCACAAAAAGTTAAAACAAAGCTTGCTTAGAACCTTAATGCAAAAAGGCAGGGCAGAATTAGATACTGTTCTCTTTCTTATCTCTTAATTGAAGCCAGGTGTCCAAAGGCTCACTTTTGTAGCCAATGTCAAAAATAGAAATAGACACAGGACTGGTGTATACCTAATAGCTGAAGCAAGCAGCTGTCTGATTCCTGTTTCTATTACATGTAGAATGGAAAAGACTAGGAACGAGAAGCAGAATGAACATGCACACACATGAAGCTTAGATTTTGATTGTGTGAGCTGAAGTTCTGCTTTTGATAAGAGGGCTCTTTTAAGAATGCGTTTTATATAGCACCATACATGTGAATTTATAGTCCACTCTCTCCTCGGCTGCGCCTACACCACAAGGCCGAGTTTCCTTTGAGATCTTCCAACCTTAACATTTTTGCTTCTGAAAATTATCCATTAAAATTTTATCCATTTTGTATTTTGGTGAGACAGTATGAGGAAATGCCATCGTGAAATTAGATTTTTCCTTTGACATCAGGCGCCCAGTCAGCAATCCAATCCCGTGTATTTCTGTTGAGACATTAGGGTTTGATATAATTTTGGGCAGAAAACATTTTAAAAATGAAACAATTGAATTTTCTAGATGGTCTTGGGGACCACTTAGCTTAAGAGAATACACTTCCAAATCAAAAGCCTTTCAATCATTTTAAATATTATTTGGATGATATTTGCTCCATGTTGTAGCAGTTTGAATTTGTATTGAATGTTTGACCGGCTCATGCACACATAGATGATGTATGAAATTATTATTTCATATTTTTTCTAGTGTTTGCATTGCAAGTGACATCTGGCTGACAGGAACTTGGAGAAATGGAATCCGAAGTGAATGCTGCAGTTACCACAAGCCTCATATTTATCAAAAGGTTTAAGGTTGGTCTGTCTTTGTTTAACATATGAAGCTTGGAACCCTGACAGGGAGGCTCCGAACTTCAGTGTTTCCTGCCTTTTCTTAGCTGATTTGTTTAGTAAAAGAGTGGGCAAGGAATGAGCACTAATTGTATCAGTTGTTCTTCTCATGAAACTAAATATTTTGCATCCCAATTTTAAGAAAGCAAACTTAATTAGTTCTGATGTGATTTCCATACATTTTCCTTGTATTCAGAAAATTTACAGATTTTGTGTTAGGCCAACACACATATTGAGAACTATTCATCATTATTCAGAAAAGGCAACGTGGGAGGAAAAACAGCTCACGACGTTTTACATTTTATTTTCTAATTTCTACATGTGCAAAATTGAAATAAGACACGCAAACATGTCGTACAGTGTGTGGAAGCTCTGACTCAGTTACCACACACAGACGTAAATATATGCATTTTCTCCTTTCCTCTAGTTCCTTGGAGATCATGGTATGATTCTTAGTTCTGCAGTGAGAATATTATTCATTTAGCAAAGATTTATGAACTCAAAACAGACTGTACTCGTTAAGTGAGAGGGAGGTGCTGGGGTGGACAATGCATGGAGTAAGGTTATACTCAAGTAGCAGGCAAGACTGATATGAAATAACTAAGTACAATCTAGGACAATAGATACTATGATAAATGTAGAGAACTGTTGAAAAGGCTCAGGCCAATTAGTGACTGTGGTCTCTCTCTACAGCAGATGCAGGAACAGAGATGGAAACATCGAGGCCATTGTGAAATCTTCAATAAATACACGTGGTCCTTGTTTATTTCCTGAAATGTGAAATTACAGTAGACTAGAAAAATGGGAAACATTACCCTGCCCTCCTGAAGAAAAAATACCATGTATATTTATTTCCAGTGGTTTTGAATGTCTTTTTTTTTTTTTAGTTTGAAAACAGTGTGTTGATAATCTGCAAATATACAAATATATTAAAAATACCATATGATCTCTTTCAAATAAAAAAAATGCAATGTCACTACTGGGTTTTTCAGGTATTTAAACTACTCCTGTGCATAGTTACTGATGAATTTATAATAAGTTGAATAATTTCAGTACCATAAGTTAGTGTTTATTCTATTGGAATATTTGCTTTCTTCTCTATTAACTCTTGGTCAATACTGTACTGGTATCTTCTAAGAAACAACAGTCAGGAGATGACCCTCCAGGATTGAGGTTTCATGGCTTCAGAAGTAGATATAAAGAAGGCAAAGTGTCATTTACCTGGAGTCTGCCATCATGCTACATTCTTTACAGGAGCTTTTGATTTAATGCCACAAAATCCTGACTCCAGTGTGATACAAGGAGGTAGGTTGTAGACTCAGCACAGCTGAGTTCTTGTTTAACTCTCAGCTTTGTCTGGATGGGTGATTCTCAAAAATGAGTTCAACCTGCTGTCTCTCGGCATCCTCACTTATGAGTCAGGATGATACTATCACTCATTCATTTCATAATATGGTAGAGTCATTGTGTGAAGGTATCCTGGTGGGCTTGGAGGATCCAAAAGAAGTATGATAGGGCAAGTGTTCTTTTCTGTCTTTGAGGTACTTATGGTCCCTGGGGAAGAGGAAAACATGGAGGTGGTGTCCAACAGGTACCCAGAGTGATACATTCTTCACATTTCTGATAAGCGTTAATTGATGTGAGCTTTTGCTAGTCTCCTGCTAACCAAAGAGCCCATGTGTCCCCTTACTTGCTATGCTGAAGCCTACCAGCTAGTTTCAGTCCTAATGCCCAGAAGAATAAAGCTCTGTCCTAAAGCCTGGTGTACACACATAGGTACTTAGGTGCTTAAGATAAACCACAGGATTCTTCCAGGCTCCTTCCTTCTAGCTGACCCAGCAGCCTTTGTGAACAGGTGCTCTTTATCCATCAATGGCACTGTGTTTTATAACTTCATTAATCTGAATAAAGCTATTACTAAAATGCCAGGGGGTTACAAGTGGACTATATTGTTAAAAATCTAGAGACCTACTGTGTAATCAAATCTGGGCCTCCACATATTAAGTCCCTCTCTAATAAAACTCCCCCAGCGAACTGGCGGTGGCGCAGCCCGTAAGGCGTCCGCCTGCCTGCAGAGGGCGCTGGGCCCTCTGTGCTCTCTCTCTACCCCGAGGGTTCGAATCCGTCTCCTCCCGCGTCTCATGGGGGGGGGGGGGTGGAGACAAAACAAAACCCCTCCCCAAAGCTAAAACCAAAACCACAGTGCTCAAAGCTAATGACAGAGTCTCAAATGTTCATCACTTACCAACTAAAATGCTTCTGACACCATTCAAACCACCATTTTGAACCAGAAAGATAACTTGAACCAATTCTTACTCTCTTTTATTTATTAAAACTTTACCAAAATATATTATTAAGTTTTATCAAATATAGAAGAGTAAATATATTTAAAAATGTAGCTTACAGACTTCAATTTCCAAACAAAAGAATCTATTCCTCCTTCTTTCTTTTGTAATCACATAGTGTATCAGTTAGACATTGCTATTACTGCTGCATAACAACAAACTCAAAATTTCAGTGGCTTGAAATAATGATTTATTTAGCTTTTAAATGCAGACCTCACTGGGATTTGGCTAGCCCAACCTGGCCATGGCTGGTGCTGTTCTGCCCCGGGTGTCCTTTATCTTCCTTTTGAAGCCTATATGCTGATTTTGTTACATCCTTCTCTGAACTTTCATAGATAGCCAAGGACAGTCAGAGGCAAAAGCTACTGCTGGTCTTTTGATTCTAGGTTTGGTGTATTTTGTTTCTACTATGGAATTAAGTTTTGAAACTTCTCTTTGTAAAATTTACAAATAGGAAAAAATTAAATACTCCTCTTATTTAATCTTATTTTTAAGATGAGACTGATTCAAAGAAGGGCGATTTTCCATGTTTCTATCATGCTAATTATAAAATTAGAGACACTAGGACAAGGTTCCTTGAGTCTTCATTTCTCTGTTGTGCTTTATGTTTTAGTCATTGGGCATATATCCATTGAATATCTGATTTGTGCCAGATACTATGTGAGTCTGAGTCTCTGTTGCCAAAGCACTAAGCAGATTACTAAAATGAAGAGAAATGGAAGGTCATATGAGTCTTTACAGTGGGACTCAATGGATGCCCAACCTTGACATTTGCCAAACAACAAGATTCCCACTCCTGTAGCCTTCTATTTCCATTCATCCATAGGAGTTTTCTATTCCGCACTGACCATACTGCCAGAAATTGGGAGACTGAGTTGGCCCAGGGGGCTGCAGGGCAGCTGTGCAGGCAGCCGGAGTCACACTCCTGAGGGGAAGGTGGGCATCTAGCATGGTTTGGCAGCTGTGTAATGATGCTGAAATCATACCATTGCCAGGTCCCAACTGTATTAGAGCTGACCTTAAGATGGATTGTGAAAACTATTCAAATAGATCTCTCCTTCTGGAAAGTTTTCAGAGTGAAAGGGGAGGAAACAACAAAACGCCTGCAATTTGCACTGCACCCCACAGGCAACCTCCACACTCTCCCCAGAACGAAGTCATTATCCCCAGTGGGTCCTGCAAGCCCTAGACTGATGGGAAAGAAGAAAAACATAGCCTTAAACTACTTGCATGGCAACAGAACTGTTTTTTTGGTGCCAGGCTCTTTGTGAGGAAGTAGAGACTTGTCAAGGAAAGTTACAGTCCAACTTGAGTGGGCACAAGAGATGACCAACACAAGTCACACAACAGGCATCTCCCTCACAACAACAACAACAAAAAGAACAACACTGCAGACTAGGTCCTGGCACAAGGATGATGTGCCCTGAATATGTACTGAGTGAATGATGATTGAATCAATCTCTTAGTCATCTTTGTCTGCTGTTTCCCTTGATTTTGGAGAACAATTATTTACTCAGGACCTGGCATCATATTGATAATAAAGCTTTAGTCTCTGTTTTCAACCATTTAACCAATCTGCTTGAGTTCTCACTACACCAAAGCATCATGGATATGGTTACAAACCCTACATAATTGTTATTCTTCCAAGGCTTGCAGTCTGACGACAGAAGACAGACACTATTTTGAATCTAAACTCTTTCCCTAGTAACTCTTTGACTGTGGGTGGATTGTATCTTTGTTCCTCGGTTTCCTCATGTGTAAAAGAGGTATGATAACATTTGACATATGTGAAACACTCAGAATATTATCTTCCACATAATGAGCAGGACAAGGGGGCTTATGAGGTTATCCATTACTTCAAGGAAGTGAAAAAGGCTCATACACAGCTGGTCATGGGGTTGGTGGAGCAGCTCGGTTAGAACAAAGTGTAAAGACTGAAGTCAGATCCTCAGAAGCTACCGAAGTGCCACGTGAGCATGGCAGGCTTCCTGGAATCCCATGTTTGCCAGGCAAAACCAGGAGTTCCCCGGGGCAAACTGAGTTCTCAAACTCTAGGTTCAAATGAGAGACTCTGCCTCAGTGTACAAGGTGAAAACTAATTTAGAAAGATGTGACAGCTACTTCTGGCCTCCACATACACCAGCACACATGTGCACATATACCACATACACCACATATGCCACATATACCACCTACACCAGCACACACATGCACATACACACATGCCCACCCACCCTGGGACTTCTGCAATTAAAAATATTTTCTTCTGTTTTCTTGTTCCCCGGCAAATATATTCACACACACACATACACACACACACACACACACACACACACACACACACACATACACACACACACACAAACACTTTACAAGACTTTCATGGGCATGATTACAAAAAAAGGTACCTTGGCCTTTGTGGTGACTTGAATGAGAAATGCCCCCCACAGGGTCATGCATTTGAACACTTGGTCCCAGTTGGTGGCGCTCTTTGAAAAGGTTATAGGACCTTTAGGAGTTAGGTCTTGCTGGAGCAAGTATGCCATTGAGGGCTAGTTTTTAGGTTTTGTAACTGGACCTGGATTCCTATCCTCTTTATTTGCTTCCTGTGTGCAGATGAAATTATGAACAGTCAACTTGAGCTCACGATGCCATGCTTTCCCTGACTGTTGGCAGGTCAGGGCCACCATGATAGATTCTATCCACCTTCATCTATAAGCCAAAGAAACTCTGTTCTCCTCTAAGTTGCTATTGGTCACATAATTTTATTATGCAACAACAACAAAAAAAAGGAGCTAGTGAAGCCCCTTCACTTAGTTTTCCCACAAGCTGGTACCTATTGCTCTGGAGTTGCATCCCATCTGAAGGCAATAGTCATTCATTAGAAAGGCCCTATCAAAATACATCTGGAGGAGTTTCTCAAAGGCCAGGGAAGATGCCAGGACAGCTAGGGTGCCTTGGCCACAGGTTGTGCAGCTTCTCCTTTCCACAGCGTTTCTTCCCCTTCCTCAGAAGCTGCTAACATCCGCAAAATGATACATTTTCCTTTGCACACATGCTCTTCTTCAATATCAAGTGTTTCTTACTCAGCTTGTTCTCTCCTTCGGATGCAGTGAAGCCACTGGGGATTTGCCATTAATCATTCTTAATTTGATCCCCTTCCTTCTTTCCCACTGGACTTGTGTTCAGGCCTCTCCTGCTCAACATAATCACTCCAACCTATGATTTCTTCTTCTCCGGGAGCTTCTTTGCCCATTTAAATAGCTCGCTCATAAACAGCATCATTGAGACTGAAGATAAGTAGATGTACAAGTGCCTGTGCACTTGAAGCCTCCCATCAGGCAAATCCTCATCCTCTCACTGATATATGCCGAGGACCGAAGTTTGCACAGCCCTCTTCAGCACAAGAGGAGTGTCTGCTCTCATACCCTCTGCTCTCACTGCCCTAAATATGGCTCACAGGGACTCACAGCCAAACTTCCAAATGGCTCCATCTCAGCAGCTGATCCAGCCCATGCCTGTGATGGCAGAACAGGAGAGTGGTGACTGGGAGAGGCCAAAGGGGGCAAGTGAGTGACCTTAAGGACATTAGGATCCACAACTTAAGGGCCATAGCTTCAGAGTGACATAAAAAAAGAGTTGGTATAAACAAGAAAAGTTCCTGTCCAAAGGAAGAACAGGGACAAAAAAAATGGAAGAGACTGAAGGAAGGGCCATCCAGTGACTGCCCCACCTGGGGATTCATCATGTCTGCAGACACCAAACCTTACACTGCTGCTGTACTCAAGAGGTGCTTGCTGACAAGAACCTGGTGTGGCAGTTCCTTGGGAGGTCCGTCCGGCAACTGACCAATGCAGATGTAGATGCTTGGAGCCAACCGTCAGACTGAGCTCAGGGGACCTGATGGAGTTGCAGATGGGGATTGCAACTTCATTAGAAGAACAACATAGGCTTGCCTGACCACCCATTTCTCCCAGAGACTGGACCACCAACCAAGGAGTGTACCTTGGGGGATACGTGGCTCCAGATACATATGTAGCAGAGGATGGCCAGGCCTGACAACAATGGGAGGGGAGGCCCTTAGTCCAGTGGCGGTTTGGTGCCTCAGCATAGGTGGATGCTGGCACCACCTAGGAGAGGGTGGGTGAGTAGGGGAGCACTCACATACAGGCAAAGAGAAGAGGAGAGGGCAGACGTGGGATGGGGGTTGGTGGAGGGGTAACCAGGAAGTGGGGTATCATTTGAAATGTGAATGATTAATTAAAATAGAAAAGAAAAGTTACTACAGCTGAAGTCGAAAGTATTGTTCTCTTTCATCAAATTCAGAAGAGAAAGAAAATGCTTATGTGCAGGGATAGGCAGAAATGCTCGAGAGAAGTGCAGGTATGAACTCAGGGAGAAGTGACCAAGTTAGTTTCTAAAGATGCCTTATGAAATGAAAGACAGCAATTAGTTTTGCATGTGTAGCAAGAGACCTTCTCAGAGAGGTGGTCTGGGGTGAAGCAGACCTGGATGCCATGTGTCAAGCACAGTTCCATCTTAGAACTGGAAAGGATGTGAAGGATCCATAATCCCTGTTTCATAGAAGACACTCAGCCTAAATTCAGCCAAGGTTGCATGGCTAATGAGAGCTTGATATTTCCCATTGCAAGTCCAGCCTCTCAGCCTAATCTAGAGATCCTGTCCTGTTTGCTTTGAGACTTTCCTCTTTAGAGAGAGGAAGAGACAGAGGAAGGAGAATAAAGCACGCCTAAGTGAGGGCTGCTTGGTTCAGGATTATTAATCTCGGAAATTCAGCATGAGTCGGTGGACAGACGAAATAGTTAACTTGTACCATTAACTCCCAAACTGAGCGTTAACCAGTGCCTAGGAGTTTGCAGGGTTCCCTTCCTTCTGCTGTTGAATTGACTGGGTTCTGCAGACAGGGAAGGGGAGCTACAGCAAAGAGAGACACCATTTGCTCCTCCAAACACATTCTGTAGGAAGGCGTGGGATTTCACAGCAGTGAGAGCAAAACTATTCACAGCGGGACCATATGCTCCCCACCATCAGGAGCGGCCGCACTGGTCATTGCGCTTGGCAGGCAAATTAACTGAGTGGAAGTTCTGAAGATCACAGTGGAGTAAAATCTTCAATCTGTTCCACAGGCAGAAATCAAAGTGAAAAATAATTCTATACAGATCCTCTGTGTGTCATAGGTACACAAGCGTGCATGCACACACACACACACATGCACACAAACACATATACACACATACACACATGCATTCACATGTGTGTGCATGTGCATGCGTGTGCCTGTGTGTGTGTGTGTGTGTGTGTGTGTGTGTGTGCACACGCACGCGCGCGCGTGTGAGTGTGTGCATGCGCATGCACAGGGGCATGTGTATGTGTTCCTTCTAAAATGGTTAAGGAGATAAAAAGGCAGGGTGTTTATCTTGCAGATTGTCCCATGGAGACACAAGGTCACACTCTGAAGTGCCAGGAGAAAAGTCTTAGAACATAGAATGTGAAGAAGGGTTATTTTTGGATTAAACTCCATGTTTTCAGTGGCTTTTCTCCCCCTCTGAGAAAAAAAAAAAAAAGTAAGATTGAGAAGAATTTCGCAAATGCCAAGACCATTTAATAGCAGAATTACAGCTGACGATAAATGCAGCACTCTTAAAGCTTGTCCTTTCTCTGTTATTAACTTTGTTCTTTTGGTTGTGCCAGAGAAAGCACAAGAGATAGAAATTGGCAGAAATATGGATCTGAAGAACAGAAATTCAACTCAAATGAAAATACCGTGAAAACCTCTAGTTAAAATAAAGTCTTTTGTTTAATAGCGTAACTTTCGCCATCGACAAAAGGTTTATTTGAATCAAAAGTAAAATTTAGGACAATCTGTTATCTAATCATTAATTCAGCATGCACAGGGGGAAATTTCTATTTCCAAAGTGGTTCATGATCATTAGTTAATCCATTCAGTGTGCTTGGTCTAAATTGTTCTATGCACTTAACAGATAAGAAGGGTTGCATCTGATACACAGGCGGCAGGACACGCCAAGTGATGGACTGCTAACCCAGAGCGGGGCCTCCTCGTCTTAACCACTTGCTTGGTTACTTTACTCTGGGCACCAGGCCTGTTCCCACAGGACTTTCAGACAGGGACTCCATTTGTTTGAGAAATAAGCACATATGTTACATAAAATCTCCAACAATCAACTGAAGGCTCCAAGTTTTGATTTTCCAGTGACTCTTCTTAATATCATGTAGTCTCTCAGCTTCCCTGTCGGGTAAAGTTCTTCTTTTAAAGGGCTAGTCTTTCTATAAACATGGCGATGAAGAGTCAACTTGATAGTAAAAATAGATGCAGACAGCCTGCACTATGTTGTCTGGAGGGTTTCAATGCCTTGGGATGAGTCAAGGACTTGGGTCCTTGCTTGCCTTCTCCTCCTAGCCTATCGCCCCCTCCCCCTTCCCCCCTTCCTCTTCCCGCTCATTTCTTCTCCACTTTTTCCCATTTCGGTTCCTTTTTCTTTCTGTCCCTTAGCCCATCAACTACCCTCATTTGTGCTATTCCGTGAAGTTTGCCAGTTTCACTTTCCTGGCTTGGAAAGGAAACTCCTCTAGGCATGATGCTACCTTTGAGCGGCTCAATCAGGAGCCAAATGCCAATGGCCATCAGGAGCCAAATGTCAGTGGCCACAGAGCTGTCCTCATCCTGCTCAAGTTAAAATTGCACAGCTTTCCTTTGTTTTCATTTGTTTGTACCCACTCTAGCCAAACAAATTAATTTGTGATTCAGATAATATATGCCATATGTTTAATTAGCCGTTACATGAAGTCTAAAGAGGCCAAGCTTTGAAACTGGATGCTACTTTTCTTCTAGTTCCTTGACTTTTAAAACTCACATTTAGGGGGTTGTGTTTATGTGTTTGTTTAATTCTTTTACTAATAAAATAATCTGGTGGTTTCAATCTTTACATTTTTCTTTTAATACTAAAGAATTCGTTATTTCTGCAGATTTAATTCAGCCCGAGATGCATAGCATACTCATTATTCAATAAACAGATACTTAAATGAACTAGCATTAAGGCATTACCTCTTATTTTTCAATTGTCTTTAAGTGTTCATAAATTCCCAGGGTCTTCCTGAATAGTTTGCTTGGTGAGATTTCAATGTCTTGAACGACATCTCGCTTGTCTTTAATATGTTGCGTTGCTGTCAAAAACATCACTACTGGAGAAAATTTGACCTACTCCTAGAAACAGTGTCTTCTGTGATGCTTCCACAGAGGACTTGGTGATGCACTGTGGCCTCAGGAGAAGACATGATGAGGCCCAGGCCTCTGATGGTGCCAGTGCATGCCTCTGCAGTGAGAAACCATTCAGGTTACACGGAGTGATAATCTGGCTGGAAGAAGGGAGGCGGCTAAGTCTGCCTGGAATGTCTGGCTGCTGGTTGGCAGAAGGAGCCCTTTTTTCACCTTGGATCTGCCAGGCTAAGGATGCTTTCATGGTAATTTTCTGATGTCTTCCTTGATCAGTAGACTGCAGCATTTTATCATTTTGCAGATTTTGTTTTCTTCATGGGTTATTACTTCCACTGAGCTGCACTTAACATCTATTAGCTTAGGTCTCCAGAAGATCAAAGTCCCTCTGTATCTGATTATTCTGCTCTTTGCAATTTGTGTCTCTCCCTAACCCTGCCCCTCCCCACCAATCCAGGGGCCTTGCACGTTTAGAGATTAGGTTTCAGTGGCTTCTCCTAAACAATTTATAGACATAAAAGCATCATAAAGAGGACTCCGTGCCTCTAGAAAGAAAATAAGACTGAAAAAATGTGAAGAGAGCAATGGAGATTCTGTAATGTTTCTGCCTCCGTATGAATCTTTTAAACTCATGCTTCACTATAGGTTTTGAAGTGGGATGCAGGAGGGCGACAGAGAGAAGTCCGGTTCCCATAGAGATACATTCCTTTCCCTAAAGCACTCACTCTGCTCCTTCCTTTTTTTTTTTTGTAAAGCCAGTCCTGTCTCCCACATTTTAGCTGACCCCATTTGCGTTGTGTTTTGGGGGGAACCTGGTTACATTGCCAGTGTTCCATTTCTTCTTAGGGGTCACTGCTAACCTTAATGACTGGGTTCTGATGGAGGATTGGTTTTCATTCTGAGCCCTTAGTAAATAACAATCATCCTCTAAATTTGCTCCCACAGCTGTGATGGACCAAAGATTCTCTGTCAGAGGTCTATCCTGTCTCAACAGCAGACCAGAGCCTGTCCCGACAGGGCTTTTGGACCAGCTCTATAAGGAATACTTTTAGAGACTATATAAGAGGCCCACTGTAGTCTGTCAGCACTCGTGAAGAGGGTGCTTGTGAGTTGAGACAGGCATTAGAAACTCAAACTAAAGCTAACAACTGAAAAAGAACACCCTGAAGTTTAGGGAGATTTCAATCTGAAACGAATATTGAAATAATGGCCTGGAGCCTTTCCCCAATTCCCCAAAGATATATCCAAGGAACTGTTTATAGTATACTGAATTCAAAAAGCCATAGCAAGAAAAAGGAGGAAATGGAGGAAGGAGGGAGAGAGAGAGAGAGAGAGAGAGAGAGAGAGAGAGAGAGAGAGAGAGAGAGAAGGAGAGAGATTCCCAAATGGAATCTGTTCAGAGCAAACAGAGATCTTGTTCAAATAAAGATGATGAACTGGTAGGTCTGGGTAGAACCCCAGAGTCTAAACCGTTCTGGCTGACTCAGTTGTCTCAAGATGACACACAGACAGTGAGATACTTCCTGGTGACCACCAGCTGCACAGACACTGAAGCAGGCTGATCATCTCCATCCAGGTCATCTCCTTCTCTGGAGACATTGGATTTTGATGGATGGTTGAAGAAACCTTGGACAATGGCCTTAAGCTTGGCTATAGGTGATAACTCTCAAGCCTGGGATAATTAAATCCCCAGAAATTGGCCACAAGAAACCAATAGTTTAAAATGTTCTTTTAGTGATTCTAATATATACCCATAATGGAGAACAGAGATTTTTAACAAAACAAAAAAAAATTGGCATTGTTGGGACTCAAAGGAACTAGACTATTGGTGGCTTCTCTGACAGTGCCTGGCATTGTCATAGGTCTCTATATTTTTCATACATAAATCCCCGTGTTGAGAGCCGAAACATAAAGCATGGGTTATACAACTTTCCCCTGGGTTAAGCTGATAGGAATGTTAGAAGATACTGAGAACAATGGCTCCTGAAATAGGCAAAGAATGGAAAAAGCACAGACCTCTCTGGGTGCCCACTTCTGTGTGAATAACAAATCCTGTTGCTGCAGGTCTGTTTGCTTTTAACCAATAGCTTGGTGGCATCACTGTAAAATCACAAGCGCTATTTTATACCACCACCACCACCAAACAGGCACCTGCAGGCCTGCTTGGATTGTTGATTGTCTTTGTCTCAGACTGACCAGTTTAGGGCTTTGTCCACTGGAGTTCATTGCCTACTAGAGTTGCTGGTTCCTGGAACTGTATTCTCTCACCAATAGCCAGGCAGCAGGGGGAGCCACAGCTAGCATGGAAAACACCCTGTGTGACCCGTCCCTAGAGAACTTCTTCACATTCTCTTCTGAAAGTGCTTTTCCTAACAGCTCTGGAAGTCATGGGTAATGGTTACAGTTCCAACCCGAATCTGGACCATCTGAGCAGGCTGTGCCAAAAAGGAATCAGAAATCATCATTCTTGATGGGTTCACAGATGAACCAACAGGGATGACAAAGGATGCAATAGTTCATAGAACCAAGTTCACTTCAGAGCACTACCACATATAGTTAATTGGGTCTTCCTGGATGACACTTCTTGTTCAAAAGGACTGAGCCATTATAACAGAATGTATCAAATATACACCGAGTTCTCTTGTCTGAACATGGACAAGAATAAGATTTTCTTTTGTATCAGTCTTCAGTTTCCCCCTTTGTGAAGTGGGTATGTATCAGATCAAGGAAGTTTCCTAGGACTTAGGTTGTAAATGTGTTGCAGAACATTGGTTGAGTAAAAACTAGGTTATCTCCATGATATTGTTGTCATGGCCTAAGAGTTTGAAAGAAAGTTTAAAACTGCTGGGAAGGAAAGAATTGATTGGATTCGCTCTTCCCTGAAACACAAAGTCAGAGTGGCTGCTTTGTCAAACCTGAGAAGATTTTTGAAACAGCTGTGGTTGAGCCCCTTAGAGGGAAAGCTTTCCAAAGAAATCATGCCATGTTATTCTAACATTCTTAAGGTGTCTCAGTGTAATTTACTCCATAGCAAACGCCTGTCTCCCCTTCTGCTCTCTGTGGTACCTGCATCCGCCCTCCATCCTTGGTACTGATGTAGAAAAGGTGGAACCCCAGAGACTATTTAGCACACCTTTCCACTTACAGTATGAGTGTCTTTAGAATTCTTGTTCTGGGATGATTTATATGTCTTCTCCGGGAGAAGTCAAAGGGTGATTGAACTAATACTTTTCTCTTTAGACAACTTTGGTCACCATGATGCTAAAGGGCTTTAATGTGTTGCTATTACTGATAATTCTCTGGACAAAAAAATATGGAAACTTCATGTGATGTCAAGGTTTCTCTGATTGTTTTCTAAACTAAGAGTTACATGGCTTATGTCACTGGAGCAAGGGGTAGCAATATAATATGAAAGTAGATTTGGTACTTATTAACCTTAATTTCTCTCACCCTGTTATTCATGAATGTGTCCCAATTGTGGGTGAACTTGCTTTTCTTCTCCTGGATACAGTCGGTCCAGCAAAGGAGCTGGGCTATTGCATTCCAAACAGACAGATTGGTAGCGGCACAAATGCATGCAAAAATACACAGTCAAGGCTCTGCTCTGAAGTCAATAGCCTGCCTGGTAATTCTCCTGTGTCCCTGAAATTAAATTGTTAGTTCACTTAGACCAGTTCAGCAGTCTGCTTCTCCTCACCCAGTTCTGTCTGCAGCCTATGTGTTCCCTTATGTAGTTCTAGCTAAGATCCTGGTTCAGACTGAGATATTTGTAAACATACACAGTGTCTCTCCAGAAAAACAAGTCATTGGAGAAAAGAGGAAGTGACAGCCTTCCTAAGGAAGATGACATTTTAAAAAGGATTTTCTCTTTCTTTTTGGATCTTAATGACTATAGAAGCTTGCATAACAGAATAAGCATAGGGAAAGACAGTTGGAGAGTCTCCCTCAGCAAGCTCGGTACAAATGTGTCAGAAGGAAGAGATAGGTCAGACCTAGAGCTATTCTGTTTTTCTAAGAATACAATTCTACATGTTTTCAGGTTTTTTTTTTTTAAATACCAATGAACATTTTCTCCCTACTATCATAATGGGATTAAAGAGATACATAGAATAAAGTATGAACTTGTTCATTAATCATCTTCAAGGGCAAACTGAAATTTGATGGAGATATCATAGTAAGTATTTCATGCTATCTTGTTATAGGAAGAATCAAGATCTTGTAGAATTCTTCATGAGAACATTGGATATACCACCCAACAAGAAAGCTGGAAATGCCTGCACAACTGACCAGCTCTGAGTCTTGAGCCTCAATACCCTGAGACAGTACCCTTCTAGGGACAGCACACAGCTTGATTCTGGTTTCCTGGACTTCTTATTTCTTTATACTGTCTGACAGTAAATAAGTCAAAAGGGTCAGAGATAGCTAGGCTTTATCAATGATTGGCATGCCTTCTATTTTTTTCAAGTATGACGTTCTTTCTTGTCCTGTTAAGTGTGAATTTCTGTTCAGAGTCAAATCCTTCAACTAGACAGAGAATGAAATTTCCTTATATCTGTAGAGGTTGGGCAGATTTTCATTAATGTAAACCAAAGAAATGGAAGATTATGTTTCAAAAAAACCACCATAGCTGGGAACACAGCTTAATGGTACAGCATTTTGGCTAACATGCATTAGTTCCTACATTCAAGTCTTGGCACCAAAACCAACCAAACAAAATGCTTCCATTGAACAAACCAATTCCCAAGTGAAAGATAACCCAGTCCTAGTTCTAGATTTGTCTTTGAAAATCCAATTCTCAAAAGTGGTTCATTCCCCCAATCTTGTTTGGCATCCTAGCCTCTATAACCCACTCGGCCTCTGCCCCGTGCCCTTTTCTACTGTGGAGGCAGGAAGAACTCTATGATGCTTTCCTTGTTCTGCCATAGGATGTCCTCACTGTCCACTACAGTCAAGCCCCTGCCTCTGAGGATATGCTTTCTTTCTTACAAATGGGGAAATGCAGCTGGCACCACCTCTTGCTGCTCCCTTCCTGCCCTATATTGAAATGATATAGCCTAAAAACAGATATCTAGCCACGAGGAAAGCAGAGTGGAAAACTCAAGAAAGTCTATAACCTTAGCAGGTCACTGTCACTCCATGCTTCCCGGTGGGGGTGGGGGTTGGGGGTGAGTCAGGAAGCAAGTGGTTCCTTCTATGACATACACAGAATGCATACACACACTTACAAATTACACCTACAATAATATAATCACCAGGACCATCAGCTTACTGGGAGGTTAGTATGACTCTAAGTAGAATAGACTGAAGAGAAACCAAATTAAACCCATCCCTAACCCCCCTGAAAAAAAAAAATCCCTCAAAAAACAAATAACTGAGTTTCCAGAATTGTGTCAGATGAAACAGTTACATAATCATGATTGCTGTCTTTTTTTTTTTTTTTTTTTTTTGTCATTTTACAGGTAGGACTACAGGACTACTCAAGTTTTGGATCTCAAGGCAATACGTCCAAGGTCATATACAGTAAGCTGCCTACGCCGGGTATGAGAGTCCAACCTCCCTAATCCCTAGCCGAGGGCTCCTCAGCTCTGTCTCTCCCACTCAGTTGGCAAAATGTCAAAGGATTTATCAAAAATAGCCTGAAGCTAGATTAGGCATTTTAATACCCAAAGCACTTAATTACTAATACAGTTTAAGGTACATTAACCTAATTGGAAAGTTTCTGCATATGGCATAAGGTTTTTTCTTCCCTTTGAAAAAAATAATATTAGTGTTTTTAAACTTTTTTTGTGAGTTTGCTTCATCTGTATGTGTTATTATTGCTTTCCAATTTTACAAAAAAAAAAAAAAGTAAAAGGAATAAAGGCTACTGCCAACAGCTGTTAACGATATTTTCTCATATAAAAGAAAGATAAATAGAATAAATAGAATAAAAATAACAAGAGGAAATGAACAATCAAAATTTAACTGATAATTGCATGGTGCAACACTTGGCTGGCTAGGTGGTTGGCTGCATGCCATCATCAGAGCCCAGGGGACAGCTCTAACTTTTATTGCTGCCACATACCACACCTTTCTCACGATCCAGCCTTCTCTGGGTCACTAAAGTGTCTGCCGAGTTAGTCTCTCTTCTGTTCCAATCTATTCCTCAGGCTGTGATTGCAAAGACCTTTATAAAATGCAAACGAGACCTGCCCCTCCCACTTATACCCTTCAGTGTTCCCCATGGCCCTCAGGAGGAAGCTGCAACTCCTTGACACCACTCAAGATGCTCCTCCATCACTACACTGTCTATTTTTCCAGTCTCACACTAATTCCTAACCATACTGAACAACCTGCCATTCCCCAGCCTGGCACTGGTTTTTCTCCATTCTAAGTCTTTGCAGAAGCTTTCAGGAACCTCCCCTGGCTCCCTTCCTCCTCTTCCTCCCACAAATTCCCAGTTTAATGCTTTATCATCTCCTACTGCCCAAGCACCAATTCTTCCTGAATCCTGCCCTGCCCATCTCTACCCCAGACTGGGTTAAGTGCCTCTTTTGTATGTTCCCATAGCAACTTGGCACAGAACAGACTAGGATAACGTGTGAAGTATTTGCTTAAGGTGTCTCTTTTCCCAGGGGCAACTTGAGAGCAAGGAATGTATTCTCTTAGTTTTGCACCATCACCACCCAGCACAATGATGTTTACAAAATAGACACTCAATAAAAACAATTGTTGAATGGACAAAAGATCCAGTGAACTCAACCTGTGTGAAGCATTATGCAAGGAAGGAACAGGTGCCAGGGGTAAAGAACCGAAAGATTGTGTGGTAAGGCTGGAAGGCAGGACTTCAAGGTAGGAGAGAGCAGAGAGGGTTTTGTTCACAGCTTACACTGGCTCTTGGTGAGGAAATCACAGGCCTGTCACAAACTTCCGTGCTGGGATATGGGCTGTGCTTCATGAACAAAACCCAAGAGGAGCCAAGTAGCAGGGTTGTGAGCTGCCCTGTGTTGTAGGAGAAGGAATGGAGTTCAACAACCCAGAAAGCTCCCTAACCTACCCTGTGGAAACATGGTGAGCCTAAGAAGGAATTCCTAGCATCCGTTTCTGAACCGTTCTTTCCCCTCACCCAATGATCTTCCTTCCCATCATCCATCCCTGCTAATGTCATTACTCTGGTGGTATTAGAATAGAGGTGCCTAAAGAACAACATTCCTGGTTTTGGAGGGTTTTTTGTTTTGTTTTTTATAAGGAGATAACTTCATAGATTATGCACAGGGAGACAACGCCCCGTAGAAGCCAAGGAGAGCATGTCGTCCTAGAACACTCTGTATAAAAAGTATTAAATGGAGAACTGAGCATACCTCCCCCATGTCCTTTCCTAATGTCCCTTGTTACCTCTAAGTAACGAAGTAGTTGGCATAGCCTGAGCTGATGTCCTCTCTCCTCAGTGTTGTGTTACACACAAACAGACACTCTGGTTTCCCATCGGAGTGTATAAATCTTTCTGTAAATGGGACATCTGGTTGAAATCCCACTCTACTGGCACCCTGGGGTCTTCATTCTTCACTATAGGAGCAGAAGCGCTCAGGAGACCACAATGCCTTCACCAGTGTATGTGGGTATAGCAGCTTGTGCACATGCCTTCCAACTTTGAAGAGGATTGCCTCAGTGTCAGGAAAGCTGCGATTCCTCTAAAGAAGCAGGCTAACTGCCTCTGAGATCCATCACCTGGAACTGAGACTCCAGTTCAGGAGAGACTCCATGTTAGCATCCACCAGGGAATCAGAAGAGGCACCTTCTCTGTGTGTTTAAATTCTCCATCATGGTCACCGCCAACTTGGGACAAAACTTTGGTGTTTGGGGAGGTGGTCTCCAACAACTATCCTAAAAGGCTGAGATGTAATCCAAACAAGTGATTAGAAGGCTCTTAAAAGCAACATAAAAAAAGAAGAAAAACGCAGTGACCGTGGTAGCTGCAGGGGTACACAAAGTCTCTGTGTCTAGAACTTGCCTCTCAGTCACTCAATAAACATTTATGGAGGGAACAGAGGGAACATAGCATTCCAGGTTGTGTGTATTCCACAAAGCCAGTTTCCCAGTCTCTGCCTTCCAAGGACTTTCACCTTATTGTGGGTGATAAGAGATTTAAAATAAAAATCCAAACAGAGTAAAATTGCATAAATAAGGCAAAGAAATAGAGAGGGAGTCAGGAAAATGGAAAGTGTGTCCCATCAGGGATCACCCAGGATCTCTGAAATACCAACCCGGCCATCAAACTTCCTACAGGTGACAGAGTTACTACTGGGACCAGTTCCCAGTGCTCTCGGCCCCACTCACCTCACACTGAGGACCAACATTGAAACAGAATCATTCTCATATCACCCATGTAAAAACACGTGGAAACAACTCTAATGACTAATGAAATTTTGTGGTTCTGGGTATTCTGTCATCTTTTATGCTCCAGTCAGGTCAAATAATTCCTACCTGAGGCAAAGTTTCAGTCCTGTCTTGCTAAAGGTCAAAGAAGCTTTTTTCTCTTCCTTAAAATGTATCTGCCAAGGATGCCTAGGCAGCAAACTTATGCTTTTCCAAGGTCACTAAGAAATGATTTTACATGCAAAAGATATATGTTATTTGACTGTTAAGCTAATTTTAGAAATTTCTACTTTAACTCTGCTTTTCAGTTAGGCCTAGGTAGCTTCTATGTTTTGACTACTTTTTTCTTTTTAACTATGCAAAATGTTCAATATTTGGCCAATCTTGGAAGCCCTTTGCACTGTGAGAAGGCTTTGCTTTTTAACCCTCAGTTGTAACACAGCTTCATTCAAACTTGCCAATCATGTATACCTTCTCTCCAGATCTCTCTTTCTTTCTACTCCCAGCTCACAGGATGCAAAGCCTGGACTTATATAGAGAGACTTTCTTTAAAAATTTTATCTTGATAACAGGGGGAGTGAGAGGAAGAGAGGGAGAAAGAGGAGCAGAAAGGGGAGGAGGGAGAGGAAGGGAAAGGAGGAGAGGAGAGGAGACAGTAGTTTGAAAAAGTCATCTCATATAGGTGTGGAGATATCAGTATTATTCCTGAATGTGAAACACCAATTAAATACAAAATTTTTTCCAGTATGACCTATATTAAATAGTGATGATGACGATGATGACGACGACGATGATGAACATGTTTTCTATTGTAATCCAGAACACAGGGACTTGTATTTATAGTTGAAGACTGCTTCCCAAAGCAATTACCTATGCTACATTCAAGATACTCATATTGTTTCCCTGTCTTCTAGTTCATGTTTTAAATACTGCTTATAACCATTACATTGATTTCAGATCCCACCAATGGGTCATGATTTGTCGTTGGACCAACACGGGAGTCAGACCAAGAGTATCTTTAGGAATTGGCTGCTAACAAGAAATGGGATCCTATAAAAGACCCTAAAAGTTCTTTAATGGAAGAAAGATGACTATTGATTTGGTCTGTGTACCCGTGTTTCATTCTCCTTGAGAATTTAAATTGCAAAGATAAATTCTCAGCTTCAGGTGTGAAGAAAGATGCCATTGCCTCGTAAAATAGGAGTTCCAATAATGACATATTGGGCAGCACTCTGGGGCACACAGGTTCCTGTAGAACAAGCAATTATCGTGGAGATTACCCAATTGGACTCAAAATAGGCATAACTGTGTACAGAGCATGGTGGAAACAGGGATCCAATTGCTTCTCTTTGGCTCTGATCCTGACTCACAAGAATCTTGGAAATATACAGACATGTTATATTCTTCGAGCTCTTTTTGGCAACTCATAGGAACACTCAGGACTGAGGCCCACTCCTACTGGACAAGTTGCTATGGCACTCTGATTTCCTATATAACAAACATCAGAAATGCCTTACTTTTGTAGAGCACTTGACAATTTATGAAGTGTTCCAATGCATATTATCTCAAGCTCATAACAATCCCATGAGATACACTGGGCAGGTATTTCCATATATTGTATTTATTACCCTAATGTTATTTAAGACTTGCACGTTTCCATTTTTAACATAAAGAAGGATCGTTTTTGAACATGCTGTTGGCTCACAGCAGAGGTAGCAATGTGGAGAGTACATGAGGCTGTGCCACAGAGAATGAGCTAAGAGCTGGAGAGTACTAATTACCAGGTGCATGTCCTTGAGAATTTCTCCCAGCCCCCCTCCCCCCTCATAGTCCATTTTCTAAGTGAGAATATGTAAGTTGTTATCATAAGTAGAGGTTGATGCTTTTGAAAGTAATGTGGCCTTGAATGTCACAGAGAACTGGATTCAAATCTTGGTTTTGACACAAACTGTAAATTCAGGCAACTCATTGGTTTTATATTTTCTTCATCTATAAAATTAACATCAATTGAAATATTCTTCTAATTGGTGTACCCCATTTGCTTCCACCTTCTAGTTTATTCCAAAAGCACTAATACAAAGAGTAAATCTTTGTTTTTAATTTTTTCCATTACAATTGACATGCATTAAAATCTTTGCCTTTGGGTATGAGTTCTAACGGCACATCATTCCTCTCCATCCCCCAGCCTCATGTCACCCTGCTCTCCTTTCTTCCATCACAAGCATTTAGCCAGTACTGGTTTCCATTGCACTTTCTCTCAGCCATGTGCTATTTATTTCTCCTGTCTGATGCTCTTTCCCCATGCAGTCCCACTGGCAAATACCCTTGTCCAATTTGTCTTAGTGTAAATGTTACCACTCTGAAAAACATGTCCCTGTCTGTTAGAACAGATCAGGGTCCACATTCTGTGTCACTGAGGGAGCCTCCTCTTGGTCTTTAGAACCACTATTACAGACAATAAATACTTATTTAAATAACTATTATTTTTTGATTTTTTTGTTATACATGAGAATTTTATGGGTGTATAAAGTGGATTATAAACTCTCAAATTTTCCCACCTCCATCTGTTCGCATAATCTTTCTAGTATATCTCCCTCTTAACTTTGTATCACTGCTGATGACTTCCTTCCAGTGGACACTGAGCTCCCAGGTGATAGGATTGTGACCACTTTGTTCATGACAGTTACTTAAGGACCTGGCCTGAGGAATCAGGCTCTCTTCAATCCATCTTTTCTCCACAGGTAAATGTAGACAAAATACCTCCTCTCCCATGTCTCACTTCTTCTCACCAAAGTGGAGACACTGAAAGTGTCCACCCTACAGGATTATGTGAAGGAAAATGGAAAACTCCAAAAAGAAGTGCTAGAGTCCGGTACTTACTATAAACAATAGATACTAGTTGTAGGTGATGTTGCTAAAAACAATACATAATCTTGTCAATTAAAAGACAAAAAACTCAAAGAACACCCTGCACACAAGATTTGGAGCAATAATAGAGAATAAATATTAGTTCTATTCTGCTCTCATTCTTCAAAGGGACCTCTTAGAAACCCATCACCAAGGAAGAGGAAAGAAGATTTAAGCATATAAAAGGTGAAATTGTCCTAAGGGATGATTTAATAAACTACTAGTTGGTCATCACTGTGGTATATAGAACTCTCTGCACACTAATTTCTGTGTAAATCCCAGCAATGGGCTGAAAGAGAAAAAGGAAGCCAAAGTGGACTGGGGTACTGGAGAGCAGGTTTGTGTATTGCTAGTGCATAGAAGGGTATGGGAGGGTGTCTAGGGACTTAGTGACTGATATAAATGTAGACTTGAAAAAGAAGTAGTAGAAAGAGCCAGGGCCCCTGAAGATCTTGAAAGATTGGTATAGGAAGAAAACAAG
Source organism: Arvicanthis niloticus (assembly GCF_011762505.2). NCBI lineage: Eukaryota > Metazoa > Chordata > Mammalia > Rodentia > Muridae > Arvicanthis > Arvicanthis niloticus. The sequence goes on from NC_047661.1 coordinate 119,856,288, forward strand.
TTCCTAAGGGAGTTTTAAGAACAGGACATAAAGGTAATGGAAAGTCTTCATCTCTGGCTGGCAGTTCCCATAAAAGAAAGAAGTTTCTTACGACCAGAAAGAAAAACACAGAATCAGGAAAGAAACCCATGCAGACTGAGCTACCGGAGACATTCATTTCGCAACTGGAGATAACAACACATAATGAAAAAAATCCTTTCAAAAATTGCATGAATTCCCAGGCTGTTCAGATGCCTGCACACTGACAGGGATAGGTCTGATGGCAGGAGTCACTTGGGGCTTCCATGGAAGAGCATGAAGTTCATCAAAGCTGGGTAGAAATGGAGGTAGAACCAAAGAAACCTCCAGTTGACAGGAAACAAGACTAAAACAGGCAAGTGATGCATACATAAATAAAGAATAATAGACACCTGTCAAGAATGTAATAGCGCATTAGAAGGATCCTTGATATTCTAGGATTCAATGTGAATACTCTCATGTCACCTTGACCCAGGAGGGTGCTGTGCACCTAGTAAAATTGGAACTGGTAAAATCTCTATTTCTTTCTCAGATTTTCCAACCTTGCTACAAACTCTTTATCTCTACTCCAGTCCACTCCCAGGATTTGACAGCCTAAGTAGAGGGTACTATTCGGCAGCTGGGAAGGAAGGAGTTAAGAAATGTCCTTTGTGGCACAGCTGGGAGCCATTAACAATTAGGTTCTTGGACAGAAACCCAGCAGGAAACTGAGCAGGCCTGTGGCCTCTAAAAGCAAGGCTTGATTCACAGGGAATGCATGCACCTCCTTTACTAGTGAGCCCTCTGCAGAACCCAGGTCCCTCACTAAGAATGAATAGCAGGTATTAGCGAGAAGCCAGCATGGCTCTTAATAAGGGAGTCTATGAGAACGATAGTAATTTCTAGAAATAGGTTTTTTTTTAACACTGCATACATTAAGGGAGTGATACTGACCTGATTTAAAAATCCTACTTGATAAGGCAACTGATGCGCCTCAGACTTGTCAGCCATTTGCCTCCAGTGTCCTGAGTTTTTGATGGCAAGAGTTTTGATTTTTGAAAACATCCTTGTGAATGCAATATTACGAGTGATCTCGTCTCACAGTTGTGAGGTCCCCTGAATTTTCTCTCTTTATCCGTTCCCCAGTGTCAACAGACCATCTTCCTATACATTTCTGGTGTTTCTGTCATAAGTTACCAGCTATTCATGATGACTTAATATTCTATGACAGAACTCAATGAACGACAAACTTGAAGAAACCTCTGGGTTGCTTTATGTAGCTTTCAGTGATATTCTATGAGAAATGTTTGGAAGATTCTAGCCAATCTTCATTTCTTCTACAGAGTACAGTTCTCACCCGTATGTCCCATCTCTACCATGCCCACAGATGTAAACTGATTGCATTCATTTTCCCATCTTCTTTTAGGTTGTCCTTGAGTTAGTCTGCTATCTAATGTATAAGGTGTCATTTTCTACAAAAGATTAAAAAATCATTTGCTGTGAGGGACATGGACCATCATTCACTGCAATCCTCAACATTGCCGTACCTAGTGTTGTTTCTACCACAGACCCGTTAAGTCCAATATGTTTTATGAAACTGAACTGAGAACCCTCTGAGAAAACTTCCAGGCTGCCTTAGAAGGTAGCAGGCTGAAGGAGCAAGAGAGCATTGATATATAAAATGAGAGATCTAGTTTAGAAGTTGTTTCTGAATAGAATCCTAAAAAAGACACACATTCAATAATTGAATAAAAGAGCATGCACATAACCCACATAATTTATAGTGTTTTATGAGACCACACTAAATTAATATGTGAGTTGGAAGCATTTCCTAATTTGATTACCATCACTACCAGCTAGCACAATGCTTCACACCTTACAGGAATTCAGTCTTGTGTTCAATGAATAAATAAATGAGAATAATTAATCAAGGATTCTTAATAATACTAATAATCACCTAGATTATTCAGGGACTATGTCCCAAACAAATGAGGGACATATTAATTGAATGATAAAATGCCTCACATGAAGAGTAACACTGTTTACACAAAAGTTATGACCTAATTTTCCTTAGTGAAGGAAAAAGAAACAGTGATTGTTGTTGTTGTTGTCATTTTAAGAGTCAAGGTTAATAGTACAGTGGAACTCCCTGGATGCCTAGACAGTGACCCTAGTAATGGGAAAAACATACGGAGCCATTTTCTATAACCAGGTAAGGTTCCCATCAGTGGGACTTGGACATCAACCCAGCCATAAAAGTTTCAACCTATAATCTTCCCTGCCTGCAAGATGTTCTGGAGGTAATAATGATAACACAGAAATCATGGGAGTGGTCACGAAATGGCTAGTCTAACAAGAGGCCTATGTCATGAGAGGAAGCCCATGTCTGGCAGTGCCTGGATGGCAGGAATCAGAAGCAGGAGAGTCCAGAGACCTAGGAGAGAACCAAACATGGCTGGCAAAAAAAAAAAAAAAAAAAAGTCATGTAGAAACCCACATTCAAACCCAAGGTAAAACCGAGGACAACCCAATAGAAGAGGGAAAGGAGGGATTGTAGGAGTCAGAGAGGTCGAGAACACTATGAGAACACAGCTCAGAAGATCAAATAATGACTCATAGTGTCTCACTGGTACTGAAGGAACAAATGGGGACCCTAAATGGGTCTGTGCTGGTACCGCTACATATACATTACGGTTGTGTAGCTTGGTGTTCTTGTGGGACTCTCAACAGTGGGATTGGGGGTGTCTCTGACTCTTTTTCCGGTGCTTAGGACCCTTTACTTTCCACTGGGATATGTCGTCTAGCAGGATTTGAGCCCAGTCTGTTGATATGCTTGTGAGGCCTGCTTTCTGCTTTTTTTTTTTGAAGGGAAGCAGAGGAGGAGTTGATCTGGGAAGAATGAAATGAGGGAAAGCTGCACTTGGGTTGTCATGTGTGAGAGAAGAATAAAAAGAGAGTCAAGGTTAAGAGCTGAAAAGAGAAGAGTGGTCGTGAGTTCATAATCAAAGGCACTGGTGAGCTTTGCAAAGGTAAATTTAAAAAGACATAGCCTTAGAATAGGGTAATCTAGGTTGACGTAGTCAAAAGTTCGAGAGACCACTTGGAAATTAGCTCAATTAGAGGTAAAACAAACACAATGTATTATTTGGCTAGTCTTAGAGAAGTCAGCAGATATGAATAATAAGGCCCAGTTTAGCTAAATATTGTTAGGTTGTGTTAGATGATGAGGCCTAGCCATACAGATTTCAGTTATGATAAATTGGGGCTGAAAGGTAAACCCATTGACCTCAGAGGCTATAAAGGGATCACTTTGTTCTCTTGATAATAAGAAATGCTCGAAAGGCTAAGAATACACAATTGCAAGATGCCAGGACTGAGTTGGATAAAGTTTGCAAAAAGGATGGTCCAGATAATGACTGGACCTTTGGACACTTATACTCACATGTCCAACCCCTCACTAGCCAAGCAAGGTGTTCTGACCATCTTCCATGGCTGAATGAATAAGAGTTTAAAAGTTCTAACGAAGAGTTTTCCCATGATTAGGCCATGTCAGGAGTGAGACCTTAACTAAGGAGCCACATTTTACTACGATCAAGAATCACTTCTACCCAAATATCTGTAAATTTACCCATCTCTGTAGGTTATCAATTAAAATTTTGTGAGGTCTATGCAGATGCAGCTTCAATTCACAGAGACTACCAATTCTTAAACCAAACCAAACCAAAACAAAAATAGTCATGACATTTGGTGAGAAGTGTAAGCAGGGCAAGGAGGGTAAAGATGAAGGGTTTATATAAAGATGAAAACTTCAACAGGGCCCTTAGCAGGAAAGAAAAAATGAAGACCCCATCTCTACCAATTATGAGTCACATTAATTTTCTTTATGAAATTGACATACATTTTTGAAGTGAAAATATTTCACAGAAACATTTCTTAATGCTGTAGGTAGGAATTAGCAGTTCTTTCTAATTAGACCCTATAAAAAGCCATTTCCCACATGCAGGAATGTTCCCTTGAGTTACCAATAGCAGGCCCCATAAGAATGCTGGGAAATTCAGGCGGTTTCGATGAGGCTAATCTCATGCCATCTGCTCAGCATCCTCAAAAATTCTATTCCAGGAGGCAGATCTTCAAGTTCTTAAACATCTTTTTGACTTGACTCAATGTGGCTGATAAAAATAAACTTTATATTTTGAACCACAATCCCTTGCACACTTTCTTAAGCAAACAACAAAAAAAAGTTAGAATAAAATTTGTCAGTGCTATATAGTCTCATTTGTCTCCCAACGTATACTTTACTCCGAGACCCAGTTCCCCTTTCCTAATGGCTGTGTTTTTAAAAGGTATCATCACCTTATTAAGGAGTAAGCTAAGTGGATGATTCTCTTTGGTCATTTCTTTCTGTTTCTGTGGGTTTAAAGGAGGAGCACGCTGACCATCTCCATGTTATCCAGAAGAATTCTGGGCATCTGGGAGTCTTTAACTCTTCAATTCTTGCTCATAGTAACCTCACCTCAAGTCAAGAAAGAAGCAAGCAAAAATCCAAAGAAATTCATAGTGTTGTCTCTGAAAAGAACACACTACTCAAGGCCTGGGAAAGTGTCCTTTTCTTTTATTCCTTTTGCATATAAAATATTTACTCGTTAGGCCGCCTTTGAAATAACCACTTTTCATAGTGCTATAGCGACTGAGTCCATCAGTGTGCTGGCTAATTAAGTGTGACCTAAACCAACTTGACTTGAGCTCCGCATTAAATGCACAAAACCCATTTGAGCTGACCAGCAGCAGAAGTGGTACTCAGAGAAATTGGAAAGGATTTCTCCCAAATGCTTTCTACTTACTTATAGCACTCAAGTAATGGTTGAAGATTAGCATATGACATGACAGATTACATTAAGTCATGTCTTCCCAGTGCTTTATGACAGCACTATCACATTAGCTTCTTAGCACGGGCACGTTGAGGCATGCAAATGTTTTCAGACCCTCTTATTCAAATCTACAAGCTGACATGGCAGCCCTGATATGATTATTAGTCATTTGAGAGACTTTAATTCACGTCATCAGATAACAGGCTCTGCTAAAAGGTTAGAGAAACTGTCTGCTTTTAATGAAGCTCTCAAAAAAAGACCCTCAAAACCCCTGCTACACACCATGACGCTGATTTGACTTTATTGACAAGATCCCTCCAAGAATGAAGTTGAGTGGAATAATTAAATAGGCTGTTAGACATTGGAAATATTGTCTACTTTTAGAGAAAACTAGGTTGAATACTTTTGCTTCTCTCTCTCTCTCTCTCTCTCTCTCTCTCTCTCTCTCTCTCTCTCTCTCTCTCATCCTTTCCCAGTTTTGACTTGATTGTGGCCTCTAGTAAAAGCATGAGCAACCTTCAGACAATTTTAGAATCTGACATCCGGTATGAGTGTAACTGGCAGGAGGGTCATAGTTCCTGGAACACTCATTATTGTTTGGACACACTCACTATCACAGTTGACAATATGTTGGTATTGTTAGCGAGTTAGTAGCCAGGCATGATTTGGCTGAGGGGGTTACAGAGCATTTTGAAAAACCCCAGTCCTTGTAATCTGGAATGTCTGTGATTCTGTTTTGTAGTCAAATGTTTGGTTTTAGATTCAGTGATCTGTAGTTGAACCTCTTTGTAAGAAGTTTCTACCCAGATCCATACAGGTCAAAGTCTGCTGAGAATAAAGAAAGGCGGTGCAACAGATGTACCTGTCAGATGGACAGAGAGCCAGTGAGGCCTCTACAGGTGAGAGAAGAGTTAGATGATGGAGCTAAGAGAAGAGCTACGCCCCAAAGCCAGAAGAGTGAGCAAATGTTCTTCCCCTCTCCTCTCCACTTCCGCTTCCTTATTTCCTCCTTCCTCTTTCCTTTCTTCTCCTCTCTAGTTAATGTCTATACCATGACCACTGAGAACTTACAGCTGGGAAGAGTGTATTAAAATCAAAGGTTAGCGACTGGAGTCTTGGCTCTGGTATAGATAAGGACTGCCTGTAACTCCAGCTTTGGGGGATTTGACACTTCTGTCCTCTTGTATATATTCCCCCTTCCCAGCCCATAATTAAAATGATAATAATAAAAAATCATTTCAACAAAGAGAAGATAGTAAAAATACACAACTGTCCCCAAAGTTAATTTGTTGGTAGTGTTTGTAAACTAATTTATATTGACATAGAAAGAAAACTACATGTAGAGGTTAAGGTATTCTATTTTCTGATAATTTTACTATCCATAAAAACATTTCAAATTATTAGTCTGTGTTTGCTTCATTTTTTTCTCTGCATAGATGTGAGATACCTTTAGGCTAACTGAATTAAATATGAATTTAGTGTAAGTCCTGTTTCTACCCCTCTAACTTTTATTTTCTTGGTTTCCATTCAGCCTGTCAGCTATTCTTGTGATCTTGTGTACGCTCTATTTTTGTTCCTATAGCCCTTTTTTTTCTAGTCAATTATGAAGTTGTTGAACATAATCCTAACTGAAAGAGAATAAGCCACCAATCAGGAAAAGTATAAGGGACCTTGATAATGGTATAGACAAGTTCTTGTTTAACTAGCAGCTGAGTAAGAAAGTGACCTGGTAAAAAGATCTGCAAGAAACAAGAGCCATACACTGTAGAGCCCAGACAGTGCACATCCTTGCTCTGTCCTTCACTCACTTGCTGACCATGTGTGCTTCCCTGCCAGCCTTCATTGTGGACCCTGGTACTACCAGATAGAGCAGATTCCTGCTGCACATCTGGCCAGCTGAATCTCTAGTGAAGGCCACTGGCCTCCAGGAAGACTCTGCAAATTGTTTCATCTTAACTCCCCATTCCCAGACCCATGAGAGAAGGTTTCAGGGGATATTTTGGTTCTGCAGTGCAGAGAGAAAGTCTGTCCTGAACTAAATGCTCACTGCTCAGGGCTGGGAACTCAGGCCAGCTCTGCAGTGCTTGTTAATGAAAGCCCTCTGCATTTGGCCTGCAAGGCAAGGAGGGGTGGGCAGTGCTTTTGTAGGCTGGTTTGCTTCTTTGAAATCTTATCTGTTTCATATCTTAAAAGCAATAGCAGGTCTACCTTTAGTATCCCTGAGCATGCTTTCTGCAACGGGTTGGCATCTCCTCATGCCTTTGTAACACACTTTAGTTCAATTCTCTTAATTAGAGCTCCCAAAGTATTTTTCTTTTTAGTGTGTTTTCCCAACTCAGAAAATAACATTGTGGATTTTGAGCAACACAAGGTTAGTGCCAGGGTTTATCTCTCTGTGTCCACTTTGTAGTCACAGTGCCTCATGTGTGTATGTCATGTGTTCAATCATGCTTATTGACTGAATGAATGAGTAAATGGAAAAAGAACTTTGGAAATTATCAAAAGACTACATAGGGCTGTGTTCCTGGTCTCCTTGCTCTTGTTCCACGAATCACTATGGTAATTCTGCATTGTGGATCCTCTTGACGTTCTGTGGTCTTCACTGACCTAATTCTGCGTTCATGAATGCATGGATACACATACATGTGTGTGCACTGAGTTCAGTCCTATTTCTTCTACATCAAACATTAGGAATTTAAAATTGTTCTTAATGTTAAATTGTGTGTGTGTGTGTGTGTGTGTGTGTACACATACATACAACCAGCTCCAGTTGGTAGTTTAATCCTCTCAACCTCCTCAATATCATAACTACCACTGAGCCTGGATCTGTTCTGCACAAACTTCCTCTGGTTCGGATAGCTAAGCTTTCTAACGGTTTTCAGATGAAGATCTCACAAACGTTCTGGAAATGTCCTTGGCTCACTCGTCTCATCTATGGACTCTAGAGACCAAAATCATGTATCTTTGAGATTCAAAGCATATACAGAGTATACAACAATTTCAAAATATCATTTGGATGCCAACATTTAACATCCCATAAAATTCGCACAGGCTTAAGCTAATTTCCAAGCATGATGCTTTGCCGTTTCTGTTTCTCTCCCACTCTAGGCTTTAAAAGAAAACAAATATCTCCATGCACAGATTAGAGCCCTCCCATAAACACATGTTCCTATCAAAACCAATCAAAGCAGAAAAAAAGAAAGAACAGGATCCCGCACATTTCTCCTTGGATCTGATGTCTGATTTTCATTACGTTTAACCTTATTTCTTTTAGGTCTCAGGCATTCACCCAGTATTTATTTTCCTGGCTGGGCCTTGTTTTTGCCAGTATTTCACTCTGGCTCCCGGAGACTTTACAGGAGGAGTTCAAGGCTCGCACAGTCTCTTGTCTTTTGTTGCCCCATGGAGACACATTTGTTACCGACTCTTCCATTCCATCACAGAGTGAATTCTGAGTACTTTCCTCTCCTGTTTTTTTTTTTTTTTACCTATTATTGGATTTCTTCCCTTCTTATTTGATTCATGACAGAATAATTTATTCATTACATAATGTCTTTGTAACTCAGGATTTTATAGTAATTTACACAGGACCATATGCTTTCTGCCATTGCCTCCCTTTATGTGGATCTGTGAAACTTCCGGGGGCAACTATTAGCATGAAAGAATGCTGAAGATGAAAGTTGTATTGTGCCCTTTGCTCTTTTTGAACAAAATACAGATCGGCATCCTCCATGTGCTATGTTTCTTTAATTTTTTTCAAGACTTTATATGCATGCATAGGTTCTTTTTCCCCTTCAAACTCAAACACTTAATGTGAACAATGAATTGACACCAACCCAGCCTTCAGATTCAGTGTGCTGGTTCCATTACAGCCAATAATTCCTAAAATTAAAATCATCACAAAAGGAGCTTGGACCACATAACAGTGAGCTCATTTTTAGAAGGCATTCTGGGCTAAACCTGTCAAATCTTTTTGTACAGTTCATGTGAAATAAAACATAGGTTAAATCTAAGGGCCAGAAAAATCCCAACATGCAAATTGTACTCAAAAGATTAACGTGACTCTGAGTTCATATTTCCTTGCCTATGCCATAAAGAGCAAAAAGGAAATTTGTAGGAGACATTGTATAAATGAAAAAATAAGCGAGCAAAATGTTGACAAATATTCATTAAAAAGAAAACCCTCATGTAGTCACCATCTTTGTTCTGGTTTCAAAGACACTTGTGTATGTTCAGTTAAGTTTCATAAAATATGGAGTAGACTTTGTATTCACAGATAGTACACCATGTCAACTTAAAGACATCAATAAATTGACAACCAGCTAATGCCGCCATTTCCAAAGAATGTCTTGCAATTGTATCTGTGGATTTCTGCATGCAACAAAATGATAGAACAGATAAATTGTCCATCCATTTGGTAATCCTTCATAGACTCTGGCAGACTGAATGTGGTAGTTTTGCTTCATTGGGTCATGTGGGCCCAATGCTTCACAATAGTGACCTTTCTGGTTACTCTGAGAATATTTGACAGAAAGCAACATAAGAGAAGAATGACCCTTTCACTCATGGGACAACAATCTAGTATGACAAGAAGACATAGCTGACTGGAAGAGGATGAAGCAGCTCATGACACAGTGACCACAGTCAAGAAGCAGAGAGAGATCATTGCTGGTGTCTTTCATACTGTCCTTGTATTCAGTCCAGGACCCCAGTCTATGAGATGATTCCATTCATAATCAGGGAGGGTGGTACCTCCTCACTTAATCTTCTCTGTAAGTACCCTTGTAGACATCCCAGAAGTGGGTGCCCTAGGTGAGAATAAGTACAGTCAGATTTGTAATAATGTTTAATCCATCACATCCTTAAAACTGACTAACTTCCTGAAGTTAGGAGGGAGTCTGGAAAGAAAAGTCCAGGAAAAAGGCCGAGACAGCGATGTAACTGGGTCCTTCAGAAGCTCTACAATACCTTCAGTTGATTTCCATAAATTCCTTAATAGAAGAAATGAATCATGTACAACTTACAAGAAAGCTGGTTGCATAAAGCAGACTTTACCCATTGGTTGAGATTGGATGAGCATCTGAAACCCTATGTTGAATAAGTTCCCCCCACCTCATCCATGTCAGCTTTACACTTAAGACCCTTAGGGAACCTTCTGATGGAATAATTTGTCATATTCCTTCAGACTTCTTTGTAGAAAACCTCCTTCTCTGTGTCCTAGACCATCTGTACCAAGCTTTCAGTTCCCTTCCTCTAGCCTAAAGCCTCCCTCTCCATCCCTCCATCCTTCAGAAGAAATTAAAGACTTGAAAAACAATGAATGTTCATGTCATAAAATGGAAAACACCTTTCTTATCAACATTCTTCTGTATGTTTGTATGTCTAGGCGTCTCTCTCTCTCTCTCTCTGTGTGTGTGTGTGTGTGTGTGTGTGTGTGTATGTGTGTGTGTGTGTGTGTGTGTGTAAGACATGCAGAGAAAAACTGCTGATGCCATTCCTTGGTAACTAGCTACCTTGTTTTCTAAGGCAAGCTGCTGGCCAGGAGGCCTCTGGCACCTGCCTTTCTTTGACTCTCCAGTGCTGGGTTACAAATATGTTCCATTGTGCCTGGCTATTGGCTATAAATTGAACTCAGATCCTCTTGCTTGTGTGAAAACATTTTGCTGACTGAACTATCTTCTTAATGCTTGCTGTTAATATTCTTTAGAAATAATACTTTATGTATAACATAAATTATAAAAAACATATATTCATAAGTTTATTATATAAATTAACTATTAAATACTTATGTTTCTCTCCAGAAGCAATCATTACCATTAATTTTCTGTTACTGTCCTCTGTATTTTTATTAAAAAAGAAAAGTGCAACTTATATGTGCTTCTGCAAATGATAAATGGAAATATTTGCTATGATTTTAGAATGGATGAAATGTAATGTTTCTTGTTTTCCTTCTGCTCAGGGGCTGAATAATATGCAAATGAGACATAGACAGGTTGATTACTTTCTGAAAAAAATTATAGTATTTGTCATATGAATATTTTACATGTGTTTAGTTATGTATTTCTAAGAGCTTTTAAGTAATTACTTCTCTCCTTTGAAATAATCTTAACATGGACGATGATAGCTGTCTTACTGTCTGCTCCTGTCAGAGTCTCCCCCCACTTTATGCACATAAAAATGTATTATTGAACACTATGGTATATAGTTTTGTAAATGTCTATGAATTGATAATTAACTGAAAATAAAAATTCTAGCTAGTATGTATTTTTGGAGATTCTTAATTGCATTCTTCAAATGTTTTCTAAAAACATTTGGTGGGGGAAAGGACTTCTTGTGTTCTATTATCCACTTAGTTAATTCTTTCTTTAACTACATCCTTTTACATTTCTCTTTGAATATTTTAAGGTGACTACATTATTTCTATTTATTTTAGTTTTTTTCATGTCTACACCATCAATTTATGTTTTATGGTATGATTGGTACATGTGGTTTCACATCAAAAACTCCCTGGGAGTTGAGTTTTCCCACTGATATCCACTCTCCCATTAATAGAGTTCCTTCTATCTTTTGAGTGCTTTCTCCAAGGCACTGGTGGTCCAGTGTGAGTGGGCTACTTTTGCCATTGCTGCATAATCAACCCTACAACTTTCTAATTAATGTATCTGCTTTGTCTATTTCCATATCATGTGACTCAAATCCAGCCTAATTCTCAAATGTGGATTTCCATCTGTTATAGACTATTTATATACAAAGGCCCAAGTAGATAGCTAACTTTAGGTGTGAAGCAAAGTGAAAGGTAGAGATGTCTGAGTTCCTCTTTGGGATCATCCTTTTCTCATCTCCAAAAGTGAGACACAGGGTCCTCGTTTTGCCTCCTTTCATTAACTGCCTGTGGTTTGAGCTACTGTTAGCATGTACATTTTAAGACCACACCGCTAAGTATTCTTTCACAAGTGATTTGGTTTTTCAATTACTACTAAGATTTCTTAAATCTTTTTCTGCATTCAACTTCAGATACAAACACACATTCCTATATATAAAGTATTATTTTATTTTGTATTTCTAAGTACTTGGAACAGAAAACAAGGGTGTTTTAATGGGTTTTTAAGATTACCAGTTTCTCCCAGAATATTACATATTACCGTCTTCCATCTATTCCTGGATTTATCTGAGTTCCTTTTAATCTTTGAAGGCAGAAACCTTAGCTCATTAAACTTTGAATTCCTCATGACACCAATAATGGTCTTGGACTCAGAGTAGATTGAAGGGTTAGATGACTGGATAAGCATTTTTCTTACCACACCCTGCTTTTGATAAATATCTCTATTTAGACATATAATTCATGCAAGATTTATTATCTCTAGATGTCTGAGATTCTGTTAATCACCTTGTCTAGTACCCAAGATGGATAGTGCTGAGCAGAAACACAGCAGCACACTCAGTGCGATATTAATTCCATCCACTCTCCCATCCACACCACAGTTCAGAAAGTCTCCCAGTTTTCTGAGAGCAACCTAGAGAGAATTCTGCTCATGTTACTGGTAGATACCACACTTCATGGCTGCAAAAGGAAGGGTTTTGCCAACTGAGAAGATGAGCCCTCTGAGAGGGAGAATGGGGAAAAGGATGTGGTGAGCGAATGAAGGGAGCAACAGAACACAAAGTTTACTTCTAATAGTTGAAAAACTTAACTCGAACTGCCATTGTTCAGTGTACTATATCTCCTGAACTGTCTCTCTCTCTCTCTCTCTCTCTCTCTCTCTCTCTCTCTCTCTCTCTCTTTCTCTCTCAGATTCATGTTCAAGAATTACATTAAAACTTCAGTTCTCACCCTGTGCTGACATCCTCTTCTGGTTTCAGTCATTTCAATCTCTATAAACATCCTCAGGACGCTCAAGATTGTTTTGAACCATGCAAGCGCCTCTTCTCCTGATTCTGGTAACCAGGCTTACCCAACCATTCCTCAGAACTACTCTGTTCTTAGATCGAATTCTTAGAACTGGCTGGGTAAGTGAGATTTCTTTGCCTTATGTATTTTACACTAGAAAAAGTGATGGTCTTGTCACATCTGCTTGGCAAGTATCTACACAGATTGCAAAGGCAGACTCCAAGCCTATCCACCTTTCTTTTGTGTCTAGGAAAGGGTGAGTGTTTCTTAGTTAGGGGTTCTTCCATAAACTCTCATTGCAGCTCCCACTGCAGCACCTAGGAGGTGAAATAAAGTTAGCAGTTATATATTTAAACAAATTTGTGAGTCTTCCTTGAACAGTAGACAAGAAAAATTTAAAGGCAGACTATTTCTTAGGGCAAATATGTTTGATTTGGTACCTTACCAAGTAATGCAGGTTTTTGATATCATAGAACTATTCTAGAAACATATTAGTTACTGCTGATGTTGGGACCAATAGATTGACAAAATAACTTGAGGAAGGGAGGACTTATCTTGGCTCATGGTTTGATGGGATACATTCCATTATGGCAGACAAGATGTGTCATGGAGAATGAATAGCTGCTGGTTACACCATATACGAAGGCAGAAAGGCAAAAGCGTATTTTAGTTCGTTGATGCCTTTGTTTTCTTTTTGTATTCAGCCTGAGAGTCCTGGCCTGTGGGTGAAATGTCACCCATATTTAGGGTGGGCAGTACTTCCTCAGCTATTCCTCTATGCAAACACCTCATGGGTATAGATACACCTGCAAACATGGCAAACAAATGCATTAGAAAGACTGAATACAAACAGATAAAGCACTCACAATTAACCATTGCATGTATAATACATGGGTATTTATCAATTAATCTGACCGTCTAATGAATAGCAGATTGCCTCGGGGGAAACCTGATCATTAATTTCTCTCAGTACTGGGACCACCCTCCTTTCTTTAGTGGGATTCCATAGCCTGATGCTTGCATCTGCTCTTTGCTGCCTAGGCTGACAAGCGGCTATTTGGACTATTGCTAGAATGGCTGTGCCATCTATCACAAAGCTAATAATTATGCCAACAGGTATAAACTGGAATTGTCCTGAGCAAACTGGGATGTATGACCACTCTAGCTATTGACTCCTTTACCTATTTTTTTGCCTGATATTTATAGCTCAGTATTTTTCTAACTGAAGGTCATATTCTTTCGTAATAACCACCACTTACAGTACACCCATTATAAAGTAGTCTCTGTAATAAACTACTTTTTGACAGATGAGGAAATCAAGGCTGATAAATTAAATGGCTTAGCCAAGACCACCCAGCTTCAAGCTCAGGAGGCTTAAGATTTGGATGTGAGTCTCTCTGGCCACAGTACAACTTTGCTCTTTGGTCTTACAGTTCTTATTCGAAGCCACACCACCATGTTATACATAATCCATTTCTAAAATCCATTTATTTAAAAAAAAAATGTGAAACCTACCTTAATATAAGGGAGGTACCTGCTAGGGTGTGGAGATGTGGAGAGGAATGGGGAAGGTTTCTGACATGTTGGATTTTCATTTCTCACTAGGGGGTTCTGGAGGAGCCTCCTTTATTTCTTCCTCTCTATGACACCTCACCCAGTTTATAGCCTTTTGTATCTACTGTTCTGCTCACTCTTAAAAGCCCGTCGCATATCTTAATTAGAGGAGTCAGCGAGGTGTTGGTTCAGTTCTTCCCTGTGTTAATGTCTAGTGCTCGCAGCAATTTGACACTCCACACCTGATGACTTCTGAGGCTCCTTGAATTGCAGTTGTTAAGTTTCCCCAGGTTGTTGTAAGGTTTAGCACTTAAAGACAAGGGTGTAGCCCCAGGGGTCAGGCAAGTTTTTCTAGGGGTTAGAGAACCTCCAGGCTTGCTTTAGATTAATCCTCCCTGTTAGCAGCTGGCATTACTCTTACAAGCAGGGTAGCCTCCAGCACCAGGGCTGCCCACCAACAGGGAAAAGCTCAGGGGCCTGGCTCAGGTGACTACAAATTCCAGGTGCAATATGGGAGTGTGTCCAAGATAAGAGACAATGAACAGGGTAGGAACTGTGAAAAATCTATTGTAAGGGAGATGAGAGGGGCGAGATCAACTCAGTAAGCTGTCAGCTCATTTTCCTACTGCGCTATCATGAGCTTTAACTAAAAAAAAAAAAATCTGTTTGATCTCCTGTGTTGGAGATGTATTTCAAGGTCTGTATCTGTCACTGGAATCTACAAAGTGTGCTTCAGCTATAAATCTCTGCCTTGAATGTACACATGCAATTATCTCAGAGAGATCTGGCTTCCATAAAAATGACAATTGTCATTCCTGATCTGCTTTCCTTCTTATAAATATAATGTTTATGTTTAAAAATAACTTTCCAGTGATAAGTAACAGAGAAATTTATGCCATTATCACATTAAATGTCACACCCTTAAATGCCGGTTAGCAGTCGGGAAAGAATAATCCTTTCACTTCAACTTTGTGACTTCTAGAAGGGCTCCTCTGAAGATCACCAGTGGAATTCCTTTGTTAATTAAAAGTGCTGAACACCCGTGGGTTGGAAGCAATGTGGATTTGCATGAGCCATCATTGTGACGCCATGTTCAGTTATTAAACAAGTCTTCCCTCCAACTTGACATGCTCTGAACCAAGAATTGCCTCATTCTGCCAGTGCTAGGGTGGGTTTTCCAAACCATCCTGTTCTTATTTACTACCTCTCTAGAGTAGAGAACTTGATGTGATTCTCAAATGTCAGAGTCTATACCTACAATCAGCTTTCCAGTATGGTATTGGCTATAAGTTGAGATTTCTCTCAAAGATTTTCCCATGCCTGTAAGTCTGGCCCTGTCTGCAGGTGCAGAACAATGTCTTGCTTATTTCTGTGACTTACTGTAGATAAGTCTAATATACATTCACTCATGAAATTGCTACTCACTATGGTAGTAGCAACAGCAAGAATAATAGGTCACAAAGAGTACTTATGAGGCCATTCTTCTCAGCTACACAGATGCACTACTTTATGTTTTTCTCATAAGATTCTGACGCCTGAAGCCTAGAGAAGTTTAGTAACAAGCCAGATCCTTCAGATGAGGTGTGTGGTGGAAGAAGACACAAATGTGGTGCTAGTTCAAAATCCAGCTAGTTCCAGATGCTACTGTGCACAGCACTGAACATGTTCACCTTTCTAGGTTAACTTACTTCCAGTGTATTAGCAATTGCAGTGTTGGAGACAGTATGTTGGACTTGCTATTCCGATCAAGCTCAGCTCAGTTCCCTTGTCATACTACCCTCATCTTTTCCCAGACCAGAGCTGTTTTTCTTCTGATGATAGTGATTAGGCAATAAACCACTAAAGAGTCAAGGAATTCCTGGTCACGTGGTACCAGGTGTACCACCCAAAGGGTCTGCGGCCAGGTCTGGCATGTTCCAAAGGCTCTTCCATTCCTATTTGACTTAATTAAATAAATAAACAAACCCATGGGAAGACTTTGTTTTTGTTATTGTTTGTTCTTTCTTGTGAAACACACACATGTGCAAGTCCATGGGCCCTCACAAGTCATGGGAGAACTTTGGGCCTCATTCTTTTGAATTTTCCACTTTATACCCTTGACCTGAGACACTGAACCTGGCTCTCTGTTTTTTTTTTTGTTGTTGTTTTGTTTTTGTTTTTTTTGTTTTTTGTTTTTTTTTTCAGCTAGGCTGGTTGGCCAGTGAACTTTAGTGACCCTCCTTCCTGCAGGTCACTTCCTGAGCCTCAACACTGGACTTACAGAGACACAGGGACATACCAGCCTTGGCCAACCTTCTAAGATCTAATCTCCAAGAATAAGACAGCTTTTAGATGTCCACATAAACAGTGCCATCCAGGCTGGAGATACACAGAATGAGCCTGTGAGATACCCTCCCTCTGTAAACAGACAGATGAACAGACAGGAGGACAAACACACTACACATACACACATGTCCTGGCACACATTTTGTTTAGGAAACTGCCTTGTGCTGTTGTGGAGGGTGATTTAAAAGTTCAGTTTCATCTGTGCAGGGTGGGGGGCCTGTGCGAATGTGGGTGTGTGGCTTATAACCTTGAGTTGATTGGCCTGGGGTGTTAGTGATACAGTCCTCTTGGTGTATGGCTTTTACAGTCTAGAGAAAATGCAACTCTATGACATTAGGAAATCTACACTGTGGTGTCCATAAGGATAGTAGTGGAGGAGCAATTCACAGAGCAGCGTCTCTGAGTGCATCATCTTGTGTCACATCAGACACAACCTATACAGGAAACCTTGATGCACGTTTATTGAGTTCACGGCACTGTATACTACTATGCATGCCAATGTAAGTAGGTAAACAGGGTCTAATTATGTGTTATAAAAAACTGCTGAGAGCAATGAAACTCATAGATCCCAGGGTCTAATGAAATGAGAAGAACAATTGAAAGGTATAATTTTGCCATGTAAAAAGAATATCCATTATGGCAATTACAATGTGTTCTCTCGTTTCTTGCTAAAATAATTATGTATGTTTCATGAATAATTTACATTAAAATTTTATATTTAATATGATTACATTCATTTTTTGGTTTGTTTTCAGAATGTGTTGCTCATTTTTAAAAACATAGAATGATTATTTGGCTTCTACTTTCAAACACCTTGAATATAGTGTATGTGTTGGTGACAGTTGGTGACAGTTTATTGGAAGCACTGCATATGTAGTATAGAGTGCATATGTAATATATGTTCATAAATAAGTGCATATGTATATGTGTGTGTATTTAATTCAATGACATTTGATCTAAACACATTAAATTGTATGATGTATTAGCGTAATTTATCAGAGAATAAGCTTGTTCTCTGAATTTGTGATTGGAGTAAAGATGAATTGGGGGACCATAAGGAATTGTAAATAAGACCAACATAATGGCTCAATATATAAAGGTGTTGGCAACAAGCCTCATGACCTAAGTTTGATCCCTAGAGCCCACATAATAGAAAGAGAGAAGCAACTCCTACAAGTGGTTCCCTGACATTCACATCATGTCATGACAGTTATACTCATAAACACACACACACACACACACACACACACACATATCCAAGTAAGCATAATAATTTTTTAAAAGAAAATCTTTTTAAAAATGGTAAATAATTAGGTTTTACCACCACTTTGCAAATATAAAAAACCAGACGCTTTCCTCTCTGAGAATTGAGTGGCTAATTAGAGAAGTTTCAAGTATGTTGTCCAAAAGCTACTGTCTTTGAACCTTCTGAGTTCAAACTTCCTTTTGTTGTTTATTGAACAAATTTGCTAATCATGTTGTGTGTCAGGCTCTGTAACTATAGAAGAAAACATTAGAATTGATGTCATCAGGTAGCCTAGGAACTAAACTTCTATTAGCTTATTCTAGTTGCAAATCCAACATTTCTACCCTGTAAAAATAAGGTGATGAGCTTTAGTCTTTTCCTATGTAGTGTAATACTACATACTGACCCCCAAGAAATTTGGGGTTCCAGAATTACATAAGGTTAAGAGAAAGCTCCCCAATGCTAGACTCAGTAGGTGTCTACCTATGAGTGTTCCAAATTTATTGTTTTCTACTTAAGCAGAAGATCTCGGTTGGACTCCTGTCTTAATTCATTTTGTCATTTCTGCAGCATATCTGCAACTGGATGATTTGAAATGAACAGAAGTTTATTTAGTTCATGGTTCAGGAGGCCAAGAACTCCAAAAACCGGGGCCATATCTGGTAAGGAATTCTTTCTGAGTGACCCCATGATGTGAAAGGGGAAGGAAAAGGGAAAGCAAGAAGGGGAAGGAAAGGAAGACAGGGAGATGGAGAGAACATTAATTTATCCCTTTAGGTCTAGAATCCACTCAAGTGACAATTCACCCAGTCTCCCAGTGATGTCATTAGTTCCTTCTCTAGAGCAAAGCTCTCGTGACATAATCATTTCTTAAGAGTCTCACCTTTCGATGGGCAGTGGTGGCACACACACACCTTTAATTCTAGCACTTGGGAGGCAGAGGCAGGTGGATTTCTGAGTTCGAAGCCAGCCTGGTCTACAGAGTGAATTTCAGGACAGCCAGGGCTACACAAAGAAACCCTGTCTGGAAAAACCAGAAAAAAAAAAAAAAGTCTCACCTTTCAACATTGTAACTTTGTATGTGTAGTTTTGAGGGACGTCTTCAAAAATATCAGATGGTGAACAATAGCATAACTTACAAAAACGTATTGCATTTCTTTAAGTTGTAACTACATACTATACATGCTTGACAAAAGTACTGCATACAAACGTGAGTGGATGTAAACATAGATAACACAGATATATGCATACATGCTCATACATTTGGGGAAGAGAGACAGAGGGAGGGAGGAAGGAGGTAGAGAGAGAGCAGGAGAGAAAGAGAGAGAGAGAGAGAGAGAGAGAGAGAGAGAGAGAGAGAGAGAGAGAGAGATTGGATAGTCTATTTGAGAAATCTTTCTGATTGCACACAATACCAGACTATAGGTTAGATACCTGTAGGTTAGACACAGTCACTCACCTGGTGACAGGTGCAGATGTGGCATCTGAAAGGAAAGAAACACCCTTCCCTATGTGAACCTTGTGAGCAAAACCTGAATGTGATGGTGGTTGTTATTTCCCCTGCAACATTCACAGGACTGCTCCACTGTGCTGAATTAAATGAAAGGAACTCTAACTCCTCGATTCTAAGTCTGCCTCTGGGCACTGCTGTGGCCCAGAGACAATTTCTCCATCCCTCTCTGTCTCAGGATGTCTAGGATGGCTTCTAGGCCATTTTCTCACTAAGACTGTGTGAGCACGTTCTGTCTATGTGAGTGGTTTGAAGGAAGATGGTGACAAATTAACATGGGCAGGAAATAGAGCTTTTATAGAGCTCAGAAGGTACTGAAGTGAAATAAGAATAATAAAATTTCATATGAAATCATTTAGAAATTTGTCATTTTAACTTCTTTCTAGAAAGCTGTGCTCTTCTATCCAGTAATCCTCAGTTTTATGTATATATGTTTCAGCAATAAATGAAAACTACAAAGAGCTTTATTAAATAGCTTAATTGATTTATTAAACAGCTTAATTATACAATTTAATTAAAGTTAAATTGTTAAAAATAATAATTGATATTTTTTCTTATAACATTGACTGTTTTCCTTGCTTTTTCGAGGGGTGGGGATAAAAAGTAAAAATAAAGACATTTTGGCTTTCTTCAATGCCATAGTCTGATAGACAAAAAAAAAAAAAAAAAAATCAAAGAAAAATTTAAAGTTTGTCTAGTCTTTAAAATTTCTGGACTTTTACTAGATTTTTAAATCTGCTTCTTGTTAATTAGTCAAAAAACTGGCATTTCTCATGTAAAGATATTTTATGGTTGCGTAAGTGAAATAGAAATTATCTGAGTTATCGGGATGCTGTGTGTGTTAGACATCATGGGAAGCAACTTGTAGACATTGCCTCATCTCTCCCTTTTTTGAAAAAAAGATGCTATTCTAGGAGGAACTGTAAAATCCATTTTAGAAAAGAGAAGAGTAGACTGCACAAATTTTACTCACAAGGGTTGTAAATAATGACAGGGACTTTGAAGCCTTCGTCAGTTTGACTCAAATTTATTTAATTCCTTTCTTTTTCTAAATGGTTTTAAAATTTTGAAATTACTTGAATTACATGTGTATATGTTTTAGAGTGCATGTGTACATGAGAACATGTGCCCTAAGAGTCCAGAAGAGGCCGTCATATTTGGTGGAGCTGGAGTTGGAAACAGTTGGAAGTCTGAGTTGGGTTCTGGAAACTGAACTTGGGTCTTCTGCAAGAACAGTTGAGCCCCTATCCAATTTCTGTAGACGGCATTGACAAGACTCTGCCTGTTAATTTTCCAATGTTTTATTTTATTTGACTATTTACCATGGTATTAGAATACTTAGAGTTAATGGCCTCACTCTTTTGTTCATGCGTATGTTCTCTGTGGCTGCGGTACTTTTGAATCTGATGAGAGAATGACAACTTCTATTCAATGACCAACATCCCAAGAGCATTGTACTTAACAGATACCTAAATGCTCCTCTTTATGTGCCAGATGCTAAACTCTTTACAGACAAAAACCGACTCACTCCATTCTAGTAAAAAGAATACAGACAATCACTATCCCCAATTTTACAGGAGAGAAAAAAAATCAAACCACAGGAAGGGTTTTGATAAATGTTCAACATCTTCTACCTAGGAGGGGCTGAAAGTGAGATTCTGGTATCAGGGACAGCCGCCTCGGATTTTTAATTAATGCACTGTAAGTGAATTCTTGCTTAGGGGGGTTTGTGTTTGTCTGTTTTGTTTGCTTGTCTGCTAACTTTCAATACTATCTTCCTACCTTACACTGGCAAAGCCTTGAGCCCAAATTGATTGCTCTGGCTGCCGACATCTGCTTCCCATCTCTCTCACCAGTCTACAGTGAGATCCCCATGGACGGATCCAGCTTGAAGGTTTGCTGCATTCTAGCCACTGTGCAAATACCCTGTAAATATATATTGGGGGGAAAAAAAGTAAATATGGGTAACATGGTACTTTTAATTGTACTGTATTATCTTTGCTGTACATATAGCTTTTTGTGTTCTCCAAGCAGTTTTGCTATGAGAAGGATCCTAAGAATTAAAGCAGAAAGCATGGGACTAGAGTTTTGAAGGTTAGTTCGTGTTAGTTATTAACAGAGACTTTTGGCCAATGTGAAAAGTTAGCCTTTCCATGCCTGGAAACATTCCTCAAAGTCTTATACTTGAACATGAAGGCCTTGGTTTCCAACAGTAGATGAGCCCCTGTGTTTAGAAAGCTGAGCAAAGACAAAGGCCATCAGCACACTGGTGGGTGGGGGCGGTCCTGAAAGGTGGGAGCTTTTTGGCAATCTGCCTATTACATCAATTATATACCCTCCCTTCCCCTACCTCCTACCTTCTCTACTCCCCACAGGGTGCCTAAGAAAACAATCACATTATATTAACTTCGCTTTATGGGAAAACTCAGCTACCATATTTAACACACTGGTTATGGGTTCATTAAAAAAAAACTGCCTTAAAAAGTTGGCCCCGATGCTAAGCAATATGAAGAGGAAGAAGCAAATTGTATTGAAAACTCAGGAATTTCCAGCTGTTAGAACGAAACACCCCAAGGGCGGCGGAGATGTAATGTCTCAAGAATAGAAAGAAAGTGCTGACAGCGACCATTTCTGACTGCACCCACAGTTAGTAGATATGCAGGTGATCCTGATGAGCTAAAGCTTCCTTCTCAGTTGGGGGACAGACGCTGCGACTGTAGTAATAATGGGTGCATAAAGAGACCCCAGCAAGAGTGTAAGTGAAAGGGATGGAGCTTTCCTAAAGACATGAATATCAAAGGCGGATGCAGGGATAGGACACAGTCAATCAGCTTAGCCGGTGATGGCAAGCTCCCGCTGTGATAAAAAATATGAGGCAAAATAGGAGACAAATCTGATAAAACGTGTGTTTTTAAACTGCTGTGCTTGGGAGGGCATGGTTTAGTGTTTGGGCTCTCTCCACAGCTCGGCTTCAAACAGCTGTGGCTCTCCGTGCCTCTCCCTGCTCTGGAAGGCGCTCCTCAAAGACAGGGCGGACATTTTTGGCATGGTACGGTGCAGAAGTTTGCCTTGGCACCTTTGCATTGAAACAGGACTCTGGATAAACAAAGTTCAGCCGTTCCCAGTCCCGCCAGACCTTCAAGCTCCATAAATACGAGTATTCAACCCCCTGCCCTCCCCACTGAAAAGGAAAATGTAACTGCCTTAAGATTGTTTCCCTTAAATAAACACCAAACATGTTCAAAAAAAAAAAAAAAAAAAAAAAAAAAAAGCTGCTCTCCATTCTGATATTAAACCCAGTAATGACTCTGGGAACCTACGCCTATAAATTCTCTTATTTGGGAAGGTAAAATTGTGGAGAGGGAGAAACTCAGTTTTAAAAAAATGTAAAAATGTGTCCTCGATGCCCATGGATAGAGTATTCTGTTTGGGATGCTCTTCAGCACGATACAAAGCTCACTCTGCTGCAGGGAAAATCATTACACCCCACTGTTTCTACAAGGTACCTACCTTTCATACTCTACAAGCCTGGCCAAGGGCATAAGTATTCGAGGTAGAAAGAAATCGATGCCCTCCAATGTGTTCGAGTTTATTTTCTGTGTCTGGGAATGCATGTTTCCTCCAGATTTCTGAGGAGATGGAATCTTTGAAAGTAGATGCCAGGGCTGTGGCATCCTGTTGGAAAAGTAGCCCCTTCACCGGGAGCTTAAGTGTCTGTGCAGAGTGTTCTGCTTTCAGAGTAGGCCCAGTGTTTGCTTGTCTCTTCATCAGGTGGCCTCTCTTCCACTAATTGAAATAATATAATTCAACTCTCTGCCCCTCTCTTACCCCCTGACTCCAGTAACTCTCTTCCTGTGGCCACTCAGGGTGGAACCGGGATAACAATAACTGAAGTTTACGTGCAAACATTGAGAAGAGTGTGTGCTTATGTGTTTGTGAGTGTCCATGCTCACACAGGGGTGTGAGCAAGCACGTGCATGTGAGGGTCAGCAGTCAATTCTAGATGTCATTCCACAGCACACAGTTCCCTGGGGTCTCTCACTAGCCTGGAACTCTGATTCAGCTAGGCTGCTGGGCCCGTGGTTTTTCACCCTTCTCCATCCCCTCAGATCTGAGGTTAGAAGTGAACGCCATCACACTCAACTGAAGTTCCAGGGAGTTCTAGATCTCAATCTCAGGTCCTCATGCTTGCTCAGCCACCCAGTGAGCAGGTTACTGACTGGGCCATCTCCTCAGCCCTACCCCCCAAAAATGTTTTTTGGGTTTTTTTTTTTTTGTTGTTCTTTTGTACCCACCTCTCCATCTTACATTTGCTTCTTACTACAGGCAGCATTGATTCATTAGTAACCAAAGAATACCCTGGCTTTCCATGTACCGTTAAAAATGGCTTAGTTTAAAAAACAGTTGAGAATAGTTTAGGTTGCTAAAGAACTATGCTCTTCCTAAACTAAAAATCTTCTCACACTTTCAATAAAAGCAGACCTCATTCTGTTTAATAGATTGACCTTTACACCAGAAAAGGAAAAGACAATATAGCAACAGAATAAATGAACTTGTCACCTCGTTGGCCAATTTGTTTTCCTGCAGCACTGGCTTTTCTCAACTTTGTATTTAACGGGAACATGTCTACTCTTCCGTGTGGTTCTTTGTACTTTTGCCCTTTCCCCTAATCTACTCCATTAACAATATCTTTCTCTCTCTCTTTCCAGAAAGATGAGATTAGGTTCTTATCTTGCTTTTTTAATGTCTTTCTGTGTCCTTAATTTAGGTCGCAACTACAGCTGTGCCGACCAGGGCTTTGTCCTGGACCATCTTGCCACATCTATGGGTGGAGCTACTTGCTGGACTACAAGGTCAATGCCTCCTAGCTATGTGTGGAGCATCCCCTTTGACTGACCCAAATTGGAAATAATTTAGACTTCGCTTGTGGCCTTTCCACTACCATCCCCATTTTATTTCTCTGTGTTCCCAAGTCCTCTATCCCTCAGGCAAAGATAGATGAGAGTTACCATTTTTTTATTGTCATGGTGCCATGGGGTGTTTTGTTCTGCAGATGACAGTCTTTCACACACCTGTGAACACACAGATAAGCAGGGCAGTGAATAAAAACTCCGTTCTTAAAGGCTGAGATATGGCAGAGACCCAGCCATGTGGGGCTGTGGGCTTCCATCCCAGGACGGCCTCCTTCACTCTTTTCTCCAACTGCTTGTGTAGTAAAGTGTCATTTTAATGTTTGATTTTTACAATTGTTTATTAAATTCTGTGTGAAAATGACATACTACAGAATCCATCTTGAGAGCCAACGCAGAGCCAAGTAATCAGCCCACAGTGAAATAAGCCAAGTTCTGAGGTTGAATCGCAAACCAGAGTGCTAACTCTCAGACAGGCACATATTTATACAGTGACGTTAACACTCTAACAAAGCACTCTAGTTGTGTGAGAAAGGAAGAGTAGAAATGGCAGGTGTAATTTTGGAGAACTATGTTTGGCCAAATGGCAATCTTACATTTGAATGAAAGAGAGGAAAGTTATCACAGAGAAAAGAACGTGGGCAATACAGAAGAAAGTGTAAAAACAACAACAACAAAAAGACACAAGAAATAAATGACTGGGAAAGCCCACTGGTTAGCGCGGGGTTCAAGATGCTTTAGGTCATGGTATGTTCATTCAATACATTTCCACTAAATCCTCCAAGTGGTTGTCTGATAGAGTGAACATGTTTAAAGCATATAATTTTTGGAAATACTACATGGGTGTTGGGGTATCTGAGGATCCCTGGATCCCCCTGTGAATAGACTGTTCATGATGTCACTCGTGCATGGGCAGTACACTGGAAGCTCGGCTGCAGAACCTTGCAGCAAGCCTCAAGTCACTTCTGGAACCTCTTCCCAGACTCTCCACCAGGCCGCACAAAGCACTTCGTATGTCAAAGTGGAACACTCATATGATTCTATTATTCTGAGGTTATCTATAGTATTTAGGTTCCTGACTGGTAGGGAACTGCCTCTTCAATAATGAATCACACGAAAGCCAACTTTGCTTAAAGTTAAGGTTCATTACTAATTGTCGAACAAATATTTGTATATGAAAGATACGAAGTGAGGTTTGTAGCTTTTTATTTACAATAGGAAAAAGGATAGACAATGTACAACTGGAGGATGCAGCTTAGTACAAGAGAACTTGACTAACATGTTTAAGGTCCTATGTTCAATTCCTGATGCTGAAAAAAGTGCAGCAGGCCCTAAGGCATTATTTGGTAGCTAAGAGATAGACCGCTCTTCCAAAGGGCCAGCATTTGACTCTGAGCACCCACATGACAGCTCACAACAAAGTGTAACTCCAATTTAAGTGGCTCTGATGTCATTTCCTTGTCTACATGACTATTGCACACATTTATACATATTTTTAATGAAAAAATGAAGCCAGAATCAAGTTGAGGTTGCATTAGCAATGACTTGGGGCTGGCAAGATATCTCAGGGGAATAAGAGTAATTGCTGCCAAGCCTGATAATCTGAGTTTGATCCCTAGAACCACATGATAGACAGGAAGACTAAGTTATCTTCTGAATATGCATGTGCTATGGCATGTGTACAAGCATGTATGCATGCACACATGTGCACAAACACAGCTAGATAGAAGATAGATAGATAGATAGATAGATAGATAGATAGATAGATAGATAGATAGACAGATAGATGGGAAAACGGTCAAAAAATTCTCAGAATGAATTCTAGATTATGTCAAAAGCAATAAAAAAGGAGATGAAAACATAGATTCAAAACTTACATCTCAGCAATTATTAAAAGAGTGATACAAACTATGAAATTAATCAATAGAAACCATGGAATCAAAAGTATAATTATTGAAATGAAAATTCCCTATTGCTCAATACCAGATCTGAACTTACAGAAGACAGAATCAGTGAACTTGAAGTTGAATGAGAGGAACATGTTCCAAACTTTTTGTTTGGGAAGTGTTGTCTTAATCACAAAAGCTAGAGATTAAGAAAAAGTAAGCCACAGACCAACATTCCTTATGAATTTTATTATAAACATCTTCAACAAAATAATAACCACAACCTGTGTTTTCAAAAGACAAAGGGTAGGTAGTATGGCTCTTGGATCTGAGAGCTTGTGACTGGTTTTTCTCATCTCTTGGTGGGAAGCAAAGAGCTCAGTATTGAAACAAAAATAGACATCTCCCTCAAGGCTGGCCGTGTTCCTAAGTCTCTCCAACTTCCATGACCAAGCAAATTTTATCCCAGAAATCTGTAATGTTTCAACATACAAAAATCAGTCAATGCAATGTAAGATAAGAAGAGGATACTCTCAGAAGTTAGAAGCCAAGTGGAACACCATCAACCTGTAAAAGTGTGTGAGAGAGGAAGAGAGACAAGATTATGGATTAAATGTAATACTTTTCCTACAGGTCTGTCTATTTAACACTTGATTTCCAGACGATGGTGTTGTTTCAGGGGCTTTATCAAATCTTTAGGGAAAGCATAGATGGTTTTGAAGCTGGCTTTGAAGAAAATATCTATTTTTATTTCTGGATTGAGTATTCAGCTTTCCATGAGGATATGAGAAGCATCAGTCATAAGCTCTCAAAGCCAAGAATCATGCTTGCCTAATATCTATGCTTGATACAGTGAGGGACTGTGTCTTGTAAGCCACAGGGATCCAAAAGAGTCAAAATAAACTTGTCCTTCTTTAAATTACCAATGTCAGGTATTTACCACATCAATGAGAGAAGTAACCATTACTATATACAGTGTTAGTTTTTAGTATTATTTATTCAGTATATATACTACTATAAGTATATAGTTATTATATAATCACATATATACATAGGAAATCTCTTTCACACACATACACACTAAAAATTACAAATGCCATTTTTCTAAAATAAATAGTAACAAGACAAGTATGTCCACTTTCTTCACTTTTGTTCAACATCATATTAAGAGCCCATACTAGAAATAAATGAAGTAATGAAAAGAAAGAGAAAGCATACACGTTTAAGAGTCTTGTACAATAATCCTTATTAGTATACAATAGCCTCATATTCAGAAATGTCCAAGAAACCACAGAACCACAATTCAAAATAACAAAGCTCAGTTAAGTTGCCAGAAACAAGTAAAATACATTAAAATAATATCAATTTTTATCTACATAGATTAGCAATGACTTATCCAAAGTATAAGG
Source organism: Arvicanthis niloticus (assembly GCF_011762505.2). Classification (NCBI taxonomy): domain Eukaryota; kingdom Metazoa; phylum Chordata; class Mammalia; order Rodentia; family Muridae; genus Arvicanthis; species Arvicanthis niloticus. The sequence goes on from NC_047661.1 coordinate 119,883,881, forward strand.
TACTCATTTGCAATGGTCTCTAAAAGAAGAAATATGAGCCTGAATAAATTTAACAAAACAAATACATGACATTAAAAAAGACAAATAAATGGTATGGCATCTCAAATTCATTGATCAGAAGGTTTAATCCTTTTAAGATAACAACCTTTCCAATTCTTACACAATATGTGGGAGGTTAATGAGTGTGAGAAGAGCCACTGTGGATGTGGGTGGCACCTTCATTCTAATGGAGTGAAAAGGTAAAACTGAGCGTCCACATACATTGCTCTCCCTTCCCTGACTGTGCATGTGATAGGAGCAGCCACTTTACATTTCTGCCACCATGACAAAACCAGAGAGGTGGGTGGCTGCCTTCAACTCCAGTATAGTTGTCAAATGAAAACAATAGAGAGATGGTAGCGAAGGAAGTGGCAGCATAGAACAAGAGGTTTCTTGCACTTTGGGGAAAACGTGATTCATTTTCTTCCTCCCCCACACAGGGATTGTGCAAACTTATGTAGAAATGTAAAAATGAATGCACTGTGAGAATGATGCTATGGGAAAATGTATATAATTTATAATTATATGGCGTTCCTGGTGGAGGGGCACAGGTATCATGCATCGCTGTGCAGAGAGGTTGAAACAGGCTGATAAATAAGAACTGAGTTTATGTGAGATAATTGTCAGTGAGAAAGGATTCAGGACTCCTCATGATAGATTAAAAAGGAAGTGGTGTGAAAGACAGAAGACCAGAGGCCAGCAACCCTGTTTAATAAGCACTTGCCAGTGGCCTTCAAGTCTCAGAACAATTCTCAGAGTAAGGTGTTCGTGTTAATTTTCATTTTGTTTACTAATAAAATCTAGGTCCAGGCAAACAGTGTTTTGGATGAGGTCAAATGGGCCACCTGTAAGTGGTAGAATGTTAGAATTTGAGCCAATCTTGTCTTAAATCAATTCACTGTAGGGCTTCTGCTATATGGGGTTGGGGGCTGGACTATTACACTGCTTTGTCCTAGCATGTCTTTTGTATAATGCTAAAGAGACAAAAAGCAGATTATAAAGATAACAAATAGTAATAATTCTATTAATGCTTCTGTGTAGGTCAAGCTAAAGTGATGTTACCACTACTCAGAATTTCATGATTACTTTTGTAACTTCTGAATTAAAGCAAAATTTTCATCCCAACATTATTCTAAGCAATAAACTCATGTCATTTTTATTCTCATTCATTGAGTACTTACTAGGTTCTCTGACTCTAAGCATGTTTCAGCACGCTACAGTTTTGAAAGAACAAATTTCTATCGGTTATGAACTTGTGAGCTTGTTAATAGGGACAGAAACAAAATAATATATAAGGGAAGCATTCTACCACAAATTAAGAATGTTCTGAGTGGTTATGGCTGAGAGGCAAGGAAGGGGTTGACATAGGCTCGCTGGCACCATGAGTGGCTGAGTCATGCAGCATCCATACCATAATACTAAGAACTAAGATGACCTATTCATAGCTTTTGCCCATTTACAACTATTCCCAGGACCCCTCACTTCAAGAATAATAAGATGATTTAAGGCAAACATCATTTTAGATATCAGAAGATATCGGCTCTCAAAAGGAAATGTTGAGGCAGGATATATATATATATATATATATATATATATATATATATATATCCTCTACCAGGTGAGTATAGCCAGTGGTTTGTCACCAGAGTGTGCTAATCATTTGTTGTCTCTCCATGAATAATACAGACTGGCTGAGTTGGAAACCTGTCATGTTCAAGTGGTCTTCAGACCCTAACCACATTTTTCTTTTCTCCTACCCAAGCAAGTTGTCATTTACTTTATCAGATACATATGAAATTGTTCCAATCTGCCCCCCCTACGTCAGCTCCTTCAGACCAATGATCAATTGCCTGCACATCTTTGAACGCCCACTAATTTATCTTTATCAGGTAGGCATGGAGATGTCTGGGAATAAAGGCAAGAACTAAGTTGTGATGTCTCCCGTGCAGCCAGTAACGATAATATCCTGCAAAGATACTTACAAGTGTGATCTGAAGGGCTTCGAAGGAAAGATGAGGAATGGGGAATCTTTGATGGACCGAGCTCATCCTAATTTACATGTCCTAATTAACACCACTGTGAAGATTCTCTGTAATACCCAGTGTGCTAAACACCTGCCCAAGTTCTACCAATAAGAGGTAAATTACTTGCTGTAATGTAGTGGCCTGCTTTTATGTCTGTTTGTGCATGTGTGAGTGCAGACCAGAGGTCAATATTGGGCATCTTTTCCAGCCTCTACCTTGTGTTTTGATTAAGAGTCTCTCATTGAATCTTGATCTCACCAATTTGGCTAGGTTTCTGGGCTAATGGGTGCCACACTCTCCTGCTTCACCTTTGCAGTAGTGGGATCACAGACACAAACCATCATATCTATCATTACAAGTGGGTGCTGGCAATTTGAACTCCAGTCTTCATACTTGGTCAGGAAGCACTTTACCCCTGAGTTGACTTCTTGCTTTTATAATCATTTTTTCCCACTTCAAAATTCAACTATCCTAACTCCAAAAGAATTTAAATTATTTAAAAGCAACAAAACTCACCCCATATTCCTGTTCTTCCTTATTTCTTATAAAACAGTTAGGTTATGTATTAAAACTTTCTTTTGTGTTTTCAACTACTGGATTATATCAGAGAGGAGATCTACAACCAACTTTCTTCAAGTAAATCAAGTCTTAAACTCCCACAGAAGTCATTTCATGTGGACACACTTTATCCTTTCCAGTAGCTGCATAGTCCTCACACTGTCGGGTCCACTATAAATAATGGGCTATCTGACCTGTTTCCCTCTTCAGATACATTGCGGAAAACGCGTTGAGGACAGTGGTTATGGGTGTTTACATTTTATATCTCCTTTTCATTGTATTACTGCTGTTTCTACCAAGTTCAACATTTTTCTCTTCTTGTTTAGTAACTTAAGTACCATATTGTTTTAATGGCTAGATCATTGCTGTGAGTGACTCAATATTAATCAATAAAAGTAGATGGGAACATATATATATATGCATGTGTGTGTATATACATGTTTATATATACATATATATGTATATATGTGTACACGTGTGTGTGTGTGTGTGTGTGTGTGTGTGTGTGTATAATTTGTAGGCTTCTTCCCAATGACTGCATTACTTAAGAGGAAGAACTGATATCTTAGCTTTAACTGTCAATTGACACAGGTGAGAGTTATCTTAGGAAGAAATTACTTCCCAGGTTAACTTGGCCTGTGGACATGTACATTAATTGGTATAGGAAGGCCAAGTCCACTGAGGGCAGTGTCTTTCCCAAGGAAGAGAGTCATTGTCTTTATAAGAAAACTAAATAAGTCTATGAGAAAGAGAGGCAGCAAGTAGCATTCCTCCCTGGTTTCTGTGTCTAGTTGTCTTTAATTCCTTCAGTGATGAACTATTACCTGGGAATATAAACCAAATAAATCCATTCTCTCCTACATTGCTTTTCACCAGAAGGTTTTATCACAGCAACAGAGATAACATTAGAAAAACTGTATGCAATGAGTATTACAGATAGGAGATGTAAGAGTACTATAGTTACCTCCAAAATAAAGACCTGCCTATATATAGAGAGAGCTTGATGTCTTTATTTTGATTCCTAGACACAATTGGTTCTTCTGCCACTTTTAATCAATGTAGGATGTGAGATCAGACAGAAAATTTATTGCACCTGTTTCTTGTATCTTTCCATATATATTTTTGCTCTACAATGCTAAAGAGGTTATGTATGTTTGGTGTATAATCCTCTGGTCAAAGTAAAGCCAATAGACTATGGAGCATATGACAGAGAAAGGGAGGAGAAAGATTAATTTTCTCAGTTATTCTGCACCTTCTTTATTGGTTTCTGTACTCTATTATAAAGATATATATTTCGATGGGATTTACTGGGATTGGCTCACGTGATTACAGTAGTTTGTTTGCAGTCTGGAGCTGCTGACATGTTGGTTATATAGATAAGTATAAGTTCAAAAGCCTCAGAAGACTGAGGGATGGCATACCCACACACTAAAGTGGAAAAATCTGAGAACTCACATAGAAGGCCCTGGTATTCTAGAGTCCAAGATAGAAGATAGATGTATCCTAAAACTTTTTTTTTCTGATTTTTTAATTAAATCAATTTTATATTGGATATTTTATTTACATTTCAGATATTACCCCCTTTCACCATTTGCCCCCACCCAGAAACCCCCTATCCCATCCCCCCTCCTCCTGCTTCTATGAAGATGTGCCCCCACCAACCCACTCACTCCCACCTTCCTGCTCGTGAATACCTCCACACTGGAGCATCCAGCCTTCATGGGACCAAGGACCTCGTCTCCCACCTATGCAGGACAAGGCCATCCTCCCCTATATGTACAGCTGGAGCCATGGGTCCTTATGTGCTCCTAGACTGGTGGTTTAGACCCTGGTAGCTCTGGTTGGTTGGTATTGTTTGTTGCTCTCCCCATGGGGCTGCAAACTGGTTCAGCTCCTAAATCTTAGATGAGAAGAAAAGCTAGGAAAATAAAAAGATTCATTGACTGTGTTTTTTTTCTAGCTTCTTATCTAGAAGATGATGCTAACAGATACAAAGGCTTGGTCTTCCCTATGTAGTCCATGCAGTCTCCTATACTAACCTCAGCTGGAAACACCTTCACAGACATTCACAACTGAACTTCCCTGGGCTTCTAGAGATTTCTCATCCAGTCAATTTGATACTTATCATCACAATTTCTTTTTCTTTTTTCTTTTATTAGTAACTTTTTAAAAAATGTTAATCAAAGGCTTTATAAGTTTGGTAATGCTCAATAACAAGATGCCCATACAATCAGAAATGTAACCCAATACCCAACCTAGATATAGCAACTATCATTGACTGGCTGAGATACCTGCAAACATCTGCTTCCATGTCACCCCCTTTCTCTCTCTCTCTCTCTCTCTCTCTCTCTCTCTCTCTCTCTCTCTCTCTCTCTCTCTCTCTCATCTCCTAGCTCTTCCTCTCCTCCTCTCCTTACTCCTCCTCTTCCTCTCCTTACTTCTCCCACCTTAGCTCCTCCTACATATCACCCTTCCTGGTAAAATAAAACTTTTCTCTCAAAATACAATTAGAGCATAACTATACCAATTTGTATCAGTAAGGTACAAGATAGACCTAATATCAAGTCCATCATTTGTTGACTAACCAGAACCTCTGTCATCTCTCCTAACTAAAAGACTTAGTTCTGAACCTGGCTTTTTTCTGGGCTTCAGAATGAATGTCATCTAAAAACCATCCTCTCAAATATTTTCTCTCAAAGTAAATAGCTGGGATTGGCTATGAGACTATAAGTCTTCAACCCTGTCAGAAATCCAGAATGACTGAATTAACTGAAATTATGGGAAGCACAAAGCATAGCTTCTAAAACTTAGCCAATTTATAGAGACCGCTAAACACCTGGACAGTCCCTATACTACAAAAAATTAGAGCATCCGATCTTCAGCCTTCTGGCTCAGGATCATCTGACAGACCTAGGGATGCAGAATTTTTAAGAGCTGATTACTCTGTCTTGGCAGATATAATCAGTCGACTATTCCACAAGTGTGTCCCTTTCTAGACAATAATTTGTCTGTAGATGAAAAGAGGCAATTCTTGCCTAGTGGCTGTCTCACCACAACTGGAGCAACTCCAAAGATGCTCAATTTCTTCTTAGAATCCAAGACAGGAAGCTTCATCTTAATAACAATTATACAGATTTCTACCAATAGGTTATGGCTATACAGTAAATCCTAGCTATTCCTCCCTGTTCCAACAAAACCACTACTTTTCCCTAGAAAGTCAGCCCAGTATTAACCACCTCAGTCCCCAAGCCCAGGGAATAGAGGTGCTGACTCTTCATTAACTTCTTCAAGCTGATTATGGGCATTGAGATATTAGAAGGGGGTGGGGGAGAGTAAATTCATAAGCCTCTGACGCTGTGTCTTCACTGCATCCAGCTAGAATTTGAGGACATCAGAGGTTCGAGCAGGTCTGCCCAGCTTGCTTGATGAGTAGATACACCAAGGCTGTGTATTCTGCAATATACAATTCTCAGAACAAATTTTAGTATCAAGATAATTTTTTGTTTGAAATCTGGAATCTAGTCTTCTGGTGGCCTGTCTCTGTCATGTCTAATCCGTATAATTCTGGGAGTTTCTATAAGAGTGTGTTCCCAGAATCCTCCCATTCCCACCTCCCTGCTCTCGAATTCCCCAACACCAGGGAATCCAAACTTTCAGGCACCAAGGCCCTCCACTTCCGCTGATGCCTGGCAAGACCACCCTCAACTACCTATACAGGTGGAGCCATGAGTCCCTCCCTTTGTGTTCTTGGGCTGGAGGTTTTAGAATGGCCATTCCAGCTTGTTTCTTAGGACCATTTGCTTGAAAAAAATGTTTTCCAGTCTTTTACTCTAAGGTAGTGTCCATCTTTCTCACTGAGGCGAGTTTCCTGTATGCAGCAAAATGCTGGGTCCCGTTTATGCATCCAGTCCATTAGCCTATGTCTTTTAATTGGAGAACTGAGTCCATTGATGTTAAGAGATATTAAGGAACAGTGATTGTTGTCTCCTGTTATTTTTGTTATTAGAGGTGGAATTATCTTTTTTTGGTTATCTTCTTTTGGATTTGTTAGAAGAGGATTACTTTCTAGCTCTTTCTAGGGTATAATTTCCCTCCTTTTATTGGAGGTTTCCCACTATTATCCTTTGTAATGCTGTGTTTGTGGAAAGATATTGTGTAAATTTGGTTTTGTCATGGAATGTCTTGGTTTCTCCATCTATGCTAATTGACAGTTTTGCTGGGTATAGTAGCCTGGGCTGGCATTTGTGTTCTCTTAGGGTCTGTATGACATCTGTCCAGGATCTTCTCACTTTTTATAGTATCTGGTGAGAAGTCTGGTGTAATTCTGACAGGTCTGCCTTTATATTTTACTTGGCCTTTTTCCCTTACTGCATTTAACATTCTTTCTTTGTCTTGTGTATTTAGTGTTTTGATTATTATGTGAAGGGAGGTATTTCTTTTCTGGTCTAGTCTATTTTGCATTCTGTAGGCTTCTTATATGTTTATGGGCATCTTGTTCTTTAGGGTAGGGAAGTTTTCTTCTACAATTTTGTTGAAGATATTTATTGGTGGGAATATGGTGGGAATATGGGGAATAAGATTCCACAATATGGTGGGAATTTTCACTCTCATCTATACCTATTATCCTTATGTTTGGTCATCTTATTGTATCCTGGACTTCCTGGATGTTTTGTATCAAGAACTTTTTGTATTTTGCCTTTTCTTTGACAGTTGTATCAATATTTTCAATGCTATCTTCTGCACATAAGATTCTCTCTTCTATCTCCTGTATTCTGTTGGTGATGCTTGTATCTATGACTCCTGATTTTTTTCCTAGATTTTCTATCTCCAGAGTAGTCTCCCTTTGAGATTTCTTTATTATTTTATTTCCATTTTATTTCCTGGATGGTTTTATTCAATTTCTTCACCTGTTTGGTTGTGTTCTTTTATAATTCTTTAAGGGATTTTTTTGTGTTTCCTCTTTAAGGGCTTCTACCTGTTTACCTGTGTTCTCAAATTCTTTGAGAGTATTATTTATGTTCTTCTTAAAATCCTCTATCATCACCGTGAGAAGTGATCTTACATCTGAATCTTGCTTTTCTAGTGATATGGGGAATTCATGACTTTCTAGTGTGGGAGAACTAGGTTCTAATGATGCTAAGTACCCTGGGTTGCTGATGCTATGTTCTTGCACTTGCCTTTTGCCACCTGGATCTCCTTAGTGCTACCTGCCCTGTCTCTGACTGGAGCCTGTCTTTCCTGTTATCTTGGTTGTTTCAAAACTGTGTGGGGTGGGTGTTACTACTGGGGTTAGAGCTGAGGCACAAGATCTGCTCAATGCTCAGGTACAGACAGGAAGGAACCAGTGCTCTGGACTGGGAGTGAATTCCTGGGTCCCAGTAGGTCCCAGTTACTCCCTCTTTGGGGTGGGTGTTGCTGTCTCCTTACCTAAGATACTGCCTGGCTTAGAGCTCCTGGGAGCCCTGCTTCCTCTGGGTTTTGTGAGATTGGGTGCAGTGTTGCCACCTGGGATCTGCTCAGTGCTCGGGCCCAGACCAGAAGGACCACCATCATAATTTCTTATTAAAAAATTTAAACTTCTTTAACTTCTTGATGTCTTCCCCACATCTATCCATCTATTCTGTTTATCCCCCCTCTTTCTCTCTTCTCACTCTGTGTGTGTATAGATAGATGTATAGATATATAATTTAGAATTTCTAATAAAGATAATAATAAATATAAAATTTTAATAAAATAACAGATTTAATATTTTATTTTATGTGAAAACTAAAAAAACACTCTTTTTCATACACATTCTTCATGTTTTTTTTTTAAATTTGTTTCTAGCTGTCTTATATTTTTGTTTATAAAAAGGAAATAAATAATTCATTTACCATAATTAATGGCTTTTATATAAATATATAGAAAGCATACTTTTCCTATATGTATTTTGTTAATTGTAAAAGTCCCAAACTAATTGATATTAGTTCAAAAACATTCTTTAATTCTTTTATATATTTTAGGCAGGGATATATTGGAAAATAATTTTTTATTCAAGCGTATATTTTATGTCTTCCCTTGTTGTTTGACAGAAGTTGAAAGTCCAGGTGGCAAAAGCATATGTCCCTACCTTCTTCATCAATAGGTGATAATAATGGCTTTAGTCTTTAACAAAAAAGTGTGTGATTAGTCAGAAGTTTCATGGTTTGATTTTGTTCTCTAAATAACTCCTTTTAAGCACAACTAGAATTTATGAATAAAAGAAATATACTAAGTGAAACTAATGTCCCTGATAAAGTCAATTAAGTCCCAGTAAAAAGACAATGAAAATTGGTTTCTGGTATTTAAGTAGGAAGGAAAAAATTCTTATAAGAAGTTGAAAGCAGTCATAAAAACACAATGAAAGAAAGTCTTCCTGTTTAGTGTAACTATACTTACAAAACATAATAAATAGATTTGTAAAATTAAGGTAGTACTTTCATGTATTTAGCCAATAGATCTTTGATAGGGTAGTTGATTTAGCAAGTAAAAAAATGTTAGATTAATAAGTTTATAAATAAGACAACACATAACACTGTAGTTTAAGTATAGCCCAAGTAATATTTGAAGCACAGTTTGAATAAACATTATTTATTACACATCTGAAATTCAAATTTAACTGAAAGTCAGTATTTTATTAAGAATCTTAACTGAATCATTGCTGTCTGTCACTGGGGAAAAGTAATAGAGAAACAAAAATTTCCCTCAAAGAACACACAGAAACATGTACTCAAACCAAATCTGGGCATAGAATTTCAACTTAGTGTGAGAAAATAAATGAATTATTTCAAAAATATCACTGATACTTTGACTTTCCATTGAAGGATAATTTAAAACCCTAGATCTTACTTTACTCCTCAGAATTAATATTCCTGACACCAAAAATAATAAATAAATAAATAAATAAATCATAAAAATCTAAGTAAATTTCAGTGAGTATGTTCATTTTCTAAATAAGACAAGGTTTTTAAAAAAGAGGTTTCAGATTAAAACCTCATAAAAAAAGGTATGGACAGATTTTACTTCAGTTAAAATTTGAGTAATTCCACAAAAACCAATAGTGCAGGAAGGTTTATAATAAATCAAAATAAAATATTGAATACCTTTTGATTAAGAGAAAAACTGAGAGAACTGAAATAAAATGTAGGAAGTATACAAACAGGATATTTTCCAGAAAATTCAGATCTACAAGCCAACAATTTTAACCTCTAAAGTTACAAAAAAAAAAAAAAAAAGTCAAGTATATAATCTTGACCTACATGAAGAAGTTCTGGACAAGCATTTAGGGGCACATTCTATTTATTATGAGATTTTTGGGGCACTTTGGCTTTGGTTAACAACATATTTTCTTTTGAAAGAATTCTTTGACTCGGAACCATCCCCAACCCTCTTGGGAATTTCACCTACATACATATGAAAGAACACAGAGACAAATGTCGGTCAGGTCATCATGGTTTCATTTCCATCTTTGTTAAAGTGCTTTAAATCCACTTCAATAAGTGGTCTCCATGATTATTAGGGTTTAGCCTCTGTTCTTTAGTTGAGTTATTAAAATTCCATCTGCAGATACAACTGAAATTAGTGATCTTGGGAGAAGAGACAATCTTGGATTAGCCAGGTGAAGCCTAAATTCAATAGCATCCTGTCTTGGGTATTTTACTGTTGCTGTGACTAATCACCACATCCTAAAGCAACTTCTGGAGTAAAGAGTTTCTTTTGACCTAGGGTTCCAGAGACAGAGTCCATATGGTGGAGGAGGCCTGATAGCAGGTAGTCAGAGCAGTAAGGCGGGAGACGGCCTCTTCATCAGCAAACAGGAAGTATGCAAGGAACTGGAAATGGGACTAGGCTTAAAACTCCCAAAGCTGCTCCCTAGGGATGAAAGAGAAGAAGGGGTTCAACACACAGAGAAGAAAAATTGGGAGAAGAGAAATCAATATAAAGACAGAAAACGGACCATTTTTCAGATGTTCTCCTTATAGACTGTAGTAATTCAGCCAACAGACAAATGCTTCAGGAGTCTACCAGAAATCAGAGGAGGCAAGAAATGGATGTTTCCCAAGAGCCTTAAAGAGAACATGCCTCTGATGTATCTTTGCTTTCAACCAACTGGTACCAATTTCAGGCACTTAGCCTGAGGAATTGGTATCTTAAGCTGTCTGCTTTGGGCTTATTTGTTCCATTGGCCAACAACATATACCCACCAAAGAAGGATTATACAAATTATGACATGTATAGAAATTTAATAAATAGGAGGTTCTGAGAGATGGCTCAAGGGATAAAATGCTTACCATATGACTATGACATCGTGAGTTCCAACCCAGGAGACAAGGAGAAGTTGGCTATGGCCTTTAAGTGTCTAACACCATTGCTGGGAGGGGCAGAGACTCCCTGAGCTTACTGGCTAGTCAGACAAGCCCATAATTGAGCCCCATATTCAGTGATCAAAACAGTCTCCATCAATTAAGGTAGAGAGCAAGAGGAAGATATCCAATGTCAATTTCTGGCCTTCTAATTCACACACAAACACAAATAACACACACACACACACACACACACACATTCATACACATATCTACAGAAAAGAAATTTTATCATTTCAAGCATGATATATCTGTACTGTATAGAATATATTTCTGGGGACCATTTACGGTTGCACTGAAGGCATAGCCTCTTGTCATAGAGAAGAGCAACTCGTGCTCACCACTCTGCATGTTATTTTTAAATGTAAGATGTAGTTACCTATAGGAAACGTGCTGGTTACAGAGAAAAGGACTCTTACAGTATTATGTTTGCACGTCTTCACAGCATGCCCGTTTGTGTATATTATTTGCATAGTTCTCAAAGGAAAGAGCTATGAGAGTTTCCCTCAAACTTCATTTTTATAGAATCTATGTATCCTGATAATGAGCCAAATGGAATCTTTATTCAGTGCTGTCTCCAGCAGACTTGAAGTTCCTTGAGAGTAAGCGCCTTGTCTGTCTTGTTCATTTCTGTCTCCAGTCCCAAGTGTGATGCTGTCACCTATTACATGCTCAGAAAAAATTGGGAATGAATGATGGGCTGTAACATCCATCAGCAACAGCCAAAGGTGAGCACACCCATGAACTGACAGCGAAGGCAGTCAGTGCACTAAGAAATGACAGCACCTGCCTTTGTTTCTTCCAGCCCTCGCCACCAAAAATATGACAGAAGCAGCGGATTACCCGGGAACATACACAGAATGGCCCATCTCTGTTCCCCTCAGGATACTAACTCCCTGTCATATAGTTGGAGTAGTGTGAGGGGTTCAGGTAATGGTGTTGTTACTGTAATACCCATGACTCTTGTCCTGCACAGGTAGCATGATGCATCAAGGTTGCACGTCAGGGTGGGGCAAACCATACCATTGGTAGGACAAAAGCATGGCCCCTGTCCTGTGGAAGTTTCCAGGGCAGATGCCCAGTGCTTGAACATCAATTCCTCTTAAAAACAGGACTCCCCTGACTGAGACAGGGAAGAGAATTCAGCCTGTTGACTGCCTTCTAGAGTTTGTATCCTGTACTCCCTGTGGCTGTCATAGACAGGAATGTGTGGGATTAATATGTAAAGGTTCTAATACATGATGGTTTTAAGGATGAATTAGCCTGGAAAAAAAATCTCTTAGCTCCCTACTGCCTGGTCTTATTTATAGGAATTGTAAGTTGAATTTCACTTCACCGACTTTGTCCTTTACATTGACAAGTCCGATAAGATGATCTCACTTTAAGTAATCATTTGTGTTTAGGTTTTTCTCCAGCAGTTTTGTATTACAATTTAAAAATAGACTTGCCTATGCCTATACTCATGTTAGCTATGGTATTTTGAACTTGATTTCTAAGGCTGCTGACAGCTTTTGAAAGATTTAAATACTGGCAGCAAGGAAAAATTCCCATAGAATCTGTTCTATGAAATCTTTTCCTCCTGGAGAGTAAAATAAAAGGGGCATCATTTAGCAGGCAATGTATCGCCATAAAAATATGGTTATGCAATAATGTCTCATTAATATGATAAATCATAACATAACCTTTTCTATTAAATGTAAAAGGCAATTTATTGAAATGAAGGCACTTTCTTCCCCCATGGCATATTTCCATAGTTGGTTCGAAAGGATATTTTTATTATTATTCAAAACAGTTGTTCTGATTTGCACAGGAGATAACAGTTGTCCGTGACATTTTTATTTCTGCATAAACAGATTTCCATGTTGGCGAAGGTTAGTACAGTAGGAATTTGTTTTTGCTTTCAGATGTACTGTGATACCACTCGAGCACTTTGTTGGGATGGAACCACTAATTTATCCCTTCTGCCTTTACGATCTTGTCAGTACCGCATGTCTCCCTCGGTCTTTCTAATCTAAAATAATCCCACTGAAATCCTTTGATTGTCTCTTTGGACCTGCTCCATTCCTGAAGCAGGAATGTAATGGGCTTTATGGCACTTACTTGGGAGTCATTTATCCAGCAGAACGACTGTAGTTGCTTGTTTTAATAAGAATATGCTTTGTGGTAAGTGGGGACTGCTATTTAATTAGCCAAAGGGAAAGTAGTTCATGATACAATCTGTTCCAATCATCTTGGACATTAAACACAAAGTCAAGTGCAGTTATTTATGAACATGCACTTCATTTGTAGTTGCTTTGAGCAAACCTCTTCTCCGAAACTTTATAGCATTTTCTGACTGCACTGCATGGTGGGAGGAAGAAGAGGGGAAGGAAAGGACATGAGAGCATCTCATAAAATTTCTGAAAAAAAAACAGGAGGTTTACTTATTGCTCTCAGTGTTGTGAGTGAAACCTGCTCAATGGCAAGCAGGCTGAGGCTGGTGAGTTATCCTGCTATCTCATGGTCCCTGATTTTAGTAAGTAGCTCCTGTGAGAATGTTACTGGTTGTTAGTGAGATACTGTGGAATTGTGTGTGTGGTGTTTACAAGTGCTTGTCTGTGTGTTACATGTGTGCAGTGGGATGTGGGAGTTTTTTCCTTGGATGTCCATTGCTTTCAACAGAATCACATTTTTGAAACTCTGTAATTACACTACTATATTTTTACTGTAAATATAAAATATATGTAAAAACCTTAATGAGGAACTAATCACATTGATTCTTTGAGTATAAGTACACACCTGGAGACATCTTGAAAATTCTCCCCTTCCTAATTACAGCTCATATCATGATATTGGGAAGTAAGTAGTGTGCACTTCTAACAATTAACATTTTGGACAAATAATTGATGCATTCATTAGTGAGCAAAAAACCAAACACATGCAAGCACACGCGCGAGCGCGCACACACACACACACACACAAAACAAACTAAAAAACAAAGTAGACAACAAACAATATTAGATTACACTCCTTGTTTGCCACCTCCCAGTTTCTGGCTTGATGACCACTTATAAACCTGTTCTTTCTTCTTATAAACTTATCAGAGCCATGTAGGACATGCACACACATACATTAGGAAGCATCACATGACTGAGTTATGTCTATTTCCGTATGTGTACAAATGTCCTTGGTAACATGAAAGTCTAATGTGTCAGTTTTTGCTTCTAACACCCATGAAGTGGAAGCTTTGTAAAATAACATTTGCTTACTCCTGAACAGTCCTTCTGCAAGGCAGTATGGGTCCCTAAGTTGGGTCCAAGGGAACATCTACACATACCCTTCCCTTCTCATTTCTTATGGAATTATTATTTTGTCTATAGAACTTACCTTATTTTATTTACAATAACCTTACACACTCAAACTGAAACTAACAGGCTTTGAGTCACACAGCTTGTTGCAGCATCTGTTTAAAACTGATGCTCTTCTGGCAGTGCCAGAGAAATTTGGTGGTAGAGTTAGAGGCATAAGGTTATCAATAAGGGTACAGGACTCTGGACACACACAAGAGGTCAGAGGCCAGTGGTAAAGGATCCTCGGCATGCTCCACTCTGGCATTTTCATGATTTTTATTTCGCCCTCACATTTTCTTTGTCATCAACAGGATTTTTTCTTCTCCATTTCTGTTCACATGGGAAATTTTTTTAAATTGCTTGTTTTAATCAAAAGCACCCAGGATCTTTGCATATTAAATCATATATACAGCTTGGGGAAGTAAGAAGAGGTTTGACATACTTGGTTGTTGAATAATTGACAGCCACATAGTCCAGGTAGCTAGGAAACATAGGCCATACAACCAGTTCATGGAGTGAGAACCAGGCTGAACCTGTTTGGGACACTTTCACTGTTTAAAGAAGGAAAAGGAAATACAAAGACCAAACTCACCTTGAACCCCGCGGTCTCACACAGCCCTTGGGGACTGGAAACTTCCGATGTGAGACAGAATGCAGAGCCAGTAGCCACACCTCTTCCGAACTCTGAAGAACTGTAAAGAGCCAGTACCCGAGGTCTCCCTCATTGGTGGGAAGTTAGTACAGAGCCATGTTAAACAAACTCAGACCAGAATCAAGGAACCCAGCAAATACGTCATATTCAGTGTGACAACAGGCCCACCATGGCTCCACAGTTCATCATCTTTTGAATACTAAGGGTCAAGGGTTAGAGTATCATAGCCAGTGGGCTGTGTGTGTGTGTCTTTGTGTGTATATGAGAGAATGAGAGTGTGAGAGAGCTAGAGAAAGAAAGAGACAGAATCAGACATCTTCTATTGCTATCCATTTTTTTATTTGTTTGCTTTAGTTTTATTTTAAACAAGGTTTCACTAGTCTCAAACAGCCTGGAACTCACTTTGAAGACCAGTCTACCTTTTGTGTCCCAGGCTATCCTTTGTGTCAGAGATTCACCTTTGTGTTCCAAGAGCTAGGATTAGAGGCGTGCACCACCATGGCATCATTCACCTTACTGAATCTAAAATTCATTGATAGATAAAACTGTCTGGCCAAGAAGCTCCAACAAGCTCCAATGACTCTCCAGTGTCGGCTCTATGGTTGGGGTTACTAACATATGCTGCCATTTCTGGCCTTCTCCTTTTCTATAGTGCTGAAAATCTAAACTCAGGTCCTCATGTTTGCACAGCAAGCATTTTCCTAAGTGAGCCATCTTCCCAGGACCATGTATTAAGTTCTTGTTTAGGATTCTTTAGTATGACTTCTTAGCACAGAAACATACAATTCTGAAAAAAATGTTAATGTCTAGAATGGAATTATTCCTTGATTTGTGTTGGCTTATACTGTCCAGTTTAATTCACCAGCAAGAGTTCTGTTATTTGAAGAACTATGAGAGATCACAAGACCTCATTTTTCTCTCAACTCACGTTTACAACTCACTGACACTCATGTGAGCTCCGGGTGGGGATATAAATGTGACTTAGTGTCTATGAGTTCCATCTCTCCCATGGAAGGCACACGGTGTTCAGAGTTCTTGGCCATTTCGTCAGAACCTTGGATACACAATTAAGAACTAAATACAGATGTCTGATTCATCAAGTAACACTTAGAAAATGAGTCTGAGTGGCAGCCATCTAATGGTCAGTGGGATGAACACTTTCCCTGTCCTCCAGAGCTGGGATCAACCTTGCTGACATTAAGGCTGAATAAGGCACAGTCATCATCATCTTGTGACATAGAGACTGACTCCATCAGTCTGCTGACAAAAGGATCATAAGATTAAACTGAAAACCAAGCCAACAGAAAGCATGATCAAAAGCAGATTCAATTTGTCTTTTATCATGGATATTGCTGCTGGGAGGAATGAGATCTACTTGGTCCGAGAAGACCGCAGCTCATCTTGCCTTGGGATTCATAGGTTTATGCTAACAGCACAAATGTCACCTCACCACAATGTTGTAAGGCCTGCTTCCCGACGTCAGACTACAAGTGTATGGTGGGAAGACATTCTGTCTTTTATTCCAAGATCTCCTATAATTTCTATGAGATGGTTGCACTATAACTGTCTTACAACAGATGAAGAATGAATGAACGCATCTCTGTTATCATAGAACTCATGAACTAAAATGCTTAGATTTTTTTTTCCTCTTTTCTGAGGTCAGTACACATGACAGGTGGTGATCTTTCCTATGAATGGGTTTACAGAAACCACAATCACACTTAGAATGTAATTTATCCCCAAACTGCAACATTAAGGTGGTGCACTCTCTCATATATACCTGAGTAAGGATGGTTGATGTCCTGCCCCAGTCAGTGATTTATGTTTACAGACACTTATTACAAACTCCCTAACATTTTAAAAGAAAAAGGGTATAAATGTAGAAATGAGAAATATAAGAGATTCTCTTTTAGTTATCACTCATAATCAGCTGTTACAATATTGAGTATGTACACAATAAACTAACTGTATATATACATATATGTGTGTGTGTGTGTGTGTGTGTGCAATATACATATATGTCTAATTGGCTTTGTTCACTTAGCTGTTTCTTGCTCCAAAAAGACAATAAAAATAAGTCGTTGAAGTGTTTGAAGAGCTCTTAGGAATAGCTTTTAAATCTTTAATTCTTTTTAAAACTCTCTTGCAACTTTCCCATCATTCATGGAAAATGATAGGCAAATTATATAAGTTCCATTTTTCAAAGTATGTTAAGGCTGATGACCTCATCTACATAGCCCTAATCATGTTCATAGGGGGAACTGGCCGTTCGTTAACTGCAGGAGTTGCCATGGCTCTACAAAGCTGACCTTGGCTTGTCTTCCAGTAACTCACTGTGGTTGAGCAGTTTGTCTTTGCACTCAGGACACTGGGACCCTGCCCTAAGCTTTAGAGAATCCTCCTGACCTTCCTGCCAATGCTGCTCTGTCCTATGAAGTAAGGAATAGATGAAGAGAAGGAACTAGTCTTGCCCACATTTTGATCATCCATACTTTGTGCTCCCAACCTGTCTGTATATCATATAGATGCCTCCGAACTCTGAATCTCCCACTTAAAGGGGAAGTCATATTTCCTGGACCTATGAAGTATCTGATTCCCAGCTCACCCTTCTAAGAGCACAGCACTCACCATGCCAAGCGAGGGAAGAGAACAATGGAGATGTTCAGACAAGCATGGGGGGGGGCATTCCTGAAAATGGGATGCAGAGAAAACAGCAATTACCATGTCCTTAGGATGAGAGGAATGAGGAAGAGAATCATAGAGAAAACAAGTAAGAACCCTAATCTAGATGCTGAGTAAAAGTAAAATAGATACTGGTAAAGGTCCTTGAGGAAGATTTTGAGTCTGTAGGCTGTGTTGGAACAAGATCAGAGAAAGAAAGGATAGGATGTTTTAGAAAAGAGGAAAGGTACAGAACAGAAAGGGGACAGAAGGCTATGCAGAAGGTTATTGGGGGAATACAGACTACAAATACTAACCAGAAAGAGGCAGAAAATAAGCTGGAAGGAAAGACAGACAGTAGTTGGCATTTGTCACCATTTGTTCCCCTTTTGTAAGGCAATTTGCATTTGGTTTATTTGGAGGGAACTGTTGTACTCCTGTCCTTTCTGCAAGCTTGAAGTCAAGATGAGTGGCAAGGACAAGAGCTGTGTCTGAAGTCCTTATGCTTTCAGATTTATTCCTACGTGGAACAGTCGAAGGACCTACTAAGCTTTAGTATCCTGGAAGAATTCAGTCCTCCCTGCCCAGTCTGGTTCTATAATCGTCACCTCAAACATAGCGGGACATATCTTTTCAATAGATTTCATGCTGGTTAACCAAACTAGAAAAGCTGTGTGTGAATTGGAATTGGAGTTCTGTAGCTGAGTTAGTGGAAAGCAGAGTCTTAATTTTCAAGGGCTTTGAATGGTATGCTATGGAAAGTTGGACTTTTCTTCAATGTGAGTGAAGGACTCCAGTGTGAATGAAATGGTTAAATCACTTAAGTCAAAATATCTGGCTGTTCTGACTAAGCAGCTCATAAGGAACTGGAATTCCTCAGAGAAGTCAGTATGTTAAATAAGCAGCCTTTAAAAGCTGAGGGCAAGATAGATGCTTCCCTTTTTTCTGCCTCTGTTAAAGTAAATACAGGCTGTCCAATGACTTCATTCGTTTCATTAATAGACAAATACTCGGTTCATACCACTATTTATGCTTTCTCTATCTTTTATTGAAACTGAGGTAGTAATCATTACTTGCATTAAGATGTTTACAGGTATAGAGTAAGAAAGGTGTATGATTTCTACATGATTTTCACATACTCTTAAATGTTCTGTGAGTGAGTATTAAGGAAAGATCCTTCTAGAACCACTTAAGTGAGAGTAAACTTGATCATTCTAAAAATACATATTGAGTATGATTCTTTGAACCACCTTAAAAAGGAATGAGTTTTGTGTTTTAAAGGGGAAAGCGAGGTGATACGTTTAGCTTTTGACTTAACCACTGGTGGCTTGTTTGTGACCGTAATTAATGGAGGGTGTTACTCAGACACATATGACAATGACTCATTCCATCAAATGTTCTTAAACGTTCTGCCTGCAGCAAAACAGTGGTGCACTCTGTTTTGGGTTGCAATTATTCTGATGATTCTAGGATTTGTATTATGTTATTAAAATATGTTCAACCTCTTAATAAAAAAGGTGGTTATTACATTGATCTGACAAGACCAGATCCCCCATGACAGACTGAGTACAGGCCATGTCCATGGCTTGGTGCTTTCTTTGTGTTAGTTGAAGGGCCATGGATAAAAATGAGCACTTGCTGCCCTTATGACTTTATTAGCTATTGTACTCAGAGAACAACCCTGGATGTTTTGAAATTTACAGTTTCCTGGGGGCATTTTCACAAACAGTTTTGATGTAGCACAGAATACTTGATCAACTGTCACCCAAGGCTATTTGAAGGAAATAAAGGAAAGAGAAAGTCTATTTGACTGTTGACACGGCAAGTTCTTTATGTTTTCTACAGTAAAGAAAAATCGGTACTCTCCTTCTGGAAAAGACCCATGGAATGCTCAAGAAAACAGTCAAGTCTGCATCACTGAGATCTCCAGACATAGTCACAGAGACACCAAGACACACTGGCAAGTCCTTTGCAGCTTTCTAGAGGACAACTTAAGTGAGAACTATAATTACATGGTCATAGACATCATATCTGACATGATATCCAAGAGAAAAGAGTTTGGAAATCTACAAGGACTCAATTAGTGAAGCAATAAAGACAAAGTGGTATTCCAGAGGTCCTTGCTATGTGGTCTTTGGACAGTTGTAGCTATGTGACATCAAGGCAGTAGTTATCTAACCATCTTCTCTCCCAGCCCTCTCATGCTTAAACAGAGTCAAGATTACCTGCTTCCTAAAATTACCTAATTTCCTAATAATGCACAATGAATTCCTGGCTTTCACTCGAAGCTGCATAGGTACACTGAGCATTCTCCTTTTGTTAGTGCCTTGTACGAGCTACTCCCCCAGAGAAGGGAAGGCCTTGAAAAAAGTGAAATTTATTTTATCAAGAGTAGAAATTTAAAAAGTTATCAACTACTTTACTCCGGTTTCCCAATTCATTATCTCTATATTGCATGATTATGTGACATAAATCTTACCTCTACATTGCAGCTGAAGAAATTAGGGCCCAGAGACTCCATAATGAGAGAATTAGTAAGTGAAACTGAAAGCAACTCTGGGCCAGACTCCAAACACTTTATTCTTTCTATTTCTCCCAACATATTGGTCAGGAGATTTTCATTTAGCTGAATGGTCTTTAAGATGTATATATATATATATATATATATATATATATATATATATATAACATGGGGCTGGAGAAATGGCTCAGTGGATAAACCGTTCTTGCTGCGCATGCATGAGGAGGAACTGAGGTTGGACCTAGCACTTATATAAAAAGCCACAGGCTTGAGTAACCTCAGTATTTGGGGAGCAGCAGAGACAGGAGGCTTACTGGAGCTTACTGATCACCAAGCTAGCTGCAATTTCAGTGCGAGACTATCTAAAGAATTAAGGTAGAGCGTGATACAGAAGAAGACCTAGTAGCATTCTATGGCTTCTGATTGTACATTCACATACATGTGAACACACACACACACACACACACACACTCGATACAACATTTAAGGCGATTAAGCACAGGAGATGTCTTAATAGTGTCTGAACACTTTTTTCATACATCTATTCTGTATTGATTATGTAATTTTGTTCCTTGACTTTCTTAAAATCCCTTGACTTAAAATTTCAACCCAAGATAGCTATTTACAAATATTCTTTGATTTAAAAAAAATAGTTAAGCTCTACATTTCACTTGCAAATGCTTAGACACCAATCCTTAAGTGCAGTTTCCTGCAGAACTTTCTGCTCAGAAGGGAGCAGGCAGCTGGAGGGATTGAAGCGAGTATTTATACCTTAATTCCCTGGTTTGGCGTGTTAACCCAGAAAGATCTCATATGAATTTCACTTGGCTTCAGGGCGCAGCCGAACCAAGCATTCTCAGTTAATTTCACTACTTGATAAAAAGTCAGGGATGTCTTATCCCAGATCCTTCTATAGGGATTTGTCCTCCACTTCAAATTCTTCGTTAGGAGATTGAATAGATTCTTGCCAGTGTTTATGATGCTTAAATATTATCACCAATAATTGTTTGTGTTACTGTGCTTTGGATATCTCCCTGCCCTATGTTCATTCTACAATGATATCTCTGAAAAGCTGGTTTTCTATCCTGGAGTCTGTATAGATGACCAAATAAGAAAGGTGCTGTTTTCTTCCCCGCTCTGTTCCTGTGTTCACTGAGCAACCATCTGTTCTCCTGTGTGAGTAGATACCTTGACAATCACGGTTATAAACACCTTGAGACACCGCCTTACCTTGTCTTTCCCTTTTCCCTAAACAGATCTCTGTTTTTACTCTATATTATCAATGTCAATATAAGTTTTGCCTTGATGCACATAAATTTCTGATGTTTTGGTTTTTGAGAATTTGCAGGGGAGGAGACATGCAATGTTGATTCCAACTTCAATCTCATCTCACTTTGAGCAATATTTTCCCATGGGTAAAATTAAAATACATTTTCTGAGTTTTTATACCAAGAGACATGTTATTTTGCTATTAAGTTTTCTAAGATACACATTCAGCATCTTCCAAGAATCATGCCTACAGAGAGACCATATTTTCTTGGAGATACAACTCTCTCATTGCTGCCTGTAAGTACTTGCTTATATTTATGAATTGTGAATTCAAGTTTACGAATAAAAGCTTTCTCTTTTTATCTGTAAGAAGAGAAAGTGAATCTTCTTCTTGAATATCCCAGAGAAACATATGGATCAATGGGTTCAATCCAATGGGTGATAACATCATAAATCTAAAGAATGAAATTAAATGAATGATGGACCTGGTAAATAAATGAGAGACACAGACTTGATATATTAATAAATGAAGTCTAATGAGAAACAGTACAGAATGCCATTAGAACATTAAAGACACCAGCAACACCTCACTCTTACTCGAGGCAAATGCGTTCCTTCTCCTCTTGCAAAGGTGGTTTTGTCCACACTCCTGCAGAAGTTCTCATGTGCTGAGAACAGTGGCAAGTGCCTGTCACCTCATCATATCACTTAAAAGGTAATGGCATGAGAATCAGAAGCACGGAGCTACCCTTCAAGACACAGTGAGTCAGAGGCTAGCCTGGAGTAAATGAGATCCTCTCTCAAACTAAACTAAACTAAACTAAACTAAACTAAAACTAAAACTAAACTTAACTAAAATCAAATCAAATCAAATCAAATCAAATCAAATAAAACAGAACTAATACAAAAATGTACTCTTTGCTAAAATTTGAAGCTGGTGGTGAGGAGAGGTTTTTTTCTGAAAGCATATAAACTAATTCTTTAAAAAAAAATACTTGAAGAAGCTGGGTGATTTATCCCTTTCTTCTTTTATTTTATGTTGGTTTAGGTGATCTTTAGATCACAATGTGTTGGGTGATTTTTAGAAACCCACCACACATGAACATGTTACACTTAAAAATGTGAACATTAAAGGGAGAGCCGAAGTCTCCCGTAAGCCCATGGGTAAGCACTATTTCCAGTTTGATGTGTATTCTAATCCCCCTTGAGCCCTCATCCCAGTCCCACTGACGGTGTGCTGAGCTCTTCTGACTCAGAGTGTAAGTGTGATGATGGTGATATCATTGATTTTCAGGTGTGGCTCTCAGAATTGGTCTCATTACTTTAAAGTCACATCTTGTATAATTCATTTTTGTAATTCTGTTTAGTATTTCCCCAGGCCTTCCAATACTTAAAAAGAAACACACAACAGGGGAATAACTCCTGAGGCAGCACTGGATGGCGGGAATTCTACAATCACTTATTAAATTGGCCTCCTAAATCCTGAGCGGATTTAGCAAAATGGAATTTCAAAGAACTTCACAATGTACTGAATACCATTTTACTTAAAAGAAAAGTGGAGTTCAGAAAATTAGATCTACTGGGGCTCCTATGGGAAGCCTCCTTTTTCCTCCTCTCCTTCCCTCCCCCTTCTCCTAATACCTTGCAGAGAAAGGGGAGAAGAGTGCAGAGAGCTAAAGAGAGCATCCAACCTTTGTTCTCACGTACATGGCTCGAGCCACTTGCCTCTTTTATGACTGACATGGCTGGCCAGAGAGTTATTATTAGGGTTTATAAGCAGTCCCATGATAGACTTATATTTTTTAAGTGTTTATAACTGTCATAAAAATTTAGTGTGGCACGCAAGGTCTCAACCTGGCAGTAAATTTTGTAATAATATCTCTCTATATTGTAAGAAGGTCGGTTGCTCATCTTTAAAGGTTTGGATGAAGGGTGGAACAGGACAAGAATTTCATAGCACCAAGAGAACTTTGATATTAGAAGAAGGACATCGCCCTTTGGCACATTCTGTTCCAAGTCTCGGGATGAATGGTGGCAAATAGCAGAGTTGATAGGGCAGCAGCATGAGGAAATTTTATGTTTATAGGTATTTTATTTGGGCAAATTGGTCGACTCCTCAGGCCCCCAAATCCTTCTTTTTGGTGGAAATAATATTAACTGAATATATATATATATGCATGCCTTAGAAGGATAGCTAGCGTGTAAAAATTTTTTTTTGTTTCTTATTAAAATATTTCCTTGAGATGGCTAAATTCTTTTAATTCTTATCTGTGCAATCTCCCTACTAATCAGACTTCATGGAGAAGCATATAAAATTAACATGAAATAGAATCATTACAGTCCTCATGTGACCATGTACGTTTTTGGTAGACACAGTCAAGGGAAAGGATGCAGAGATGTTGGAACTAGCATGCTTGTTACTTACAGGTAAGAAATGAAACAAGTTTCTGACTCCCAGGTGGGATAGAGGATGCACACAAGACTGCAAGGCAGCCACCATTGCTGAGATTATGCCTTTAATTGCGAGTAGCTCCAGTCTCAAGTAGGTGATCATCTTGGATCTTCCTTCCCCAAATGTATATGTTTGATGTCAAAGGAACATAAAGCTTCTACTGAACAACTTCTCATGAAGAAAAATCAGTTTAGTGGATGGTAGCACCTTGGGAAGGCAGTCTGTTTCTTAGAATGAGATGCCATGAGAGTTCTTTGACACCTCTTTTCTCAGGATCACTTAAAATGTTTAGTAAGAAAAATAAGGGAGAACATACTGGGAGTATGATATAGTTATTTTACAGATGCAAATGATACCGCTTATTTACTTTCTTCTTTCTCTAAAGTTAGTGATATAGCAGTGTGTGTGTGTGTGTGTGTGTGTGTGTGTGTGTGTGTTCTTGCTGATAAAATGGAACTTCAATTTTACAGTACAATTAGCCATAAAGGCAAAAATAATTGAGCACCTATTGTGTCTTAGATCCATCTTGATGATATGTATGATAAGTCTTCAGTCTGCAAAGTTATTTAGGTAGAGATAGGTACTATTATTCCCACGTAAGTGAAGAGCACAAGAGGGCTCAGCTATGTTGACTTTGCAGAGCTAGCAAGAAAGTTAACCTAGATTAGAGCATAGGCCTTATTCCAAGGCTTCTTTCATAGAAATAAAAAAAAAAAACCCTCTCATTTCTGAGGTGTAAATATGTTTAAGAGTTTGTAAGTTGAGAAGTCATAGAAACAACCATGGAAACGTGTTTCTCAGTCTCCTTTTATGTTTCTCCCTACCTTCATTCTCAATCATTGACAGCCCTGATTTCCAGTTTTCAAATGCTCTCCCAAACTCACCAAAACCAAATTGAATATTCCTTTAAAGCAGTGTGCCTGCCTGCTTCATCACTACAGTGTATGCTAGCTAGAACTAACCAGAAGGCTGAATTACACTAAATATTTTAATCTCAAGTAATAGTGGCCCACCCATCTTGCCCACTGGGCTGCTTCTGAACTTTGTTGGGACAGTTTAGCATTGAGCATGCCAGCGCAAGCTGAAAGCCAACAAGGAGGCAGAAGCTCATTTATGCAGATTCTCATAAACAATTTCCACAATAATCAGTGCAGTCCTACTTGCTCTTCACTCTACTGGCCCATGAGAGGCACTTGTCGGAAGGTGTGCACGGCTGAAGCCTGACAGTCCCCTATGTTGAGCTCGCACTTAGCCCTTCTTTCCACCTTCCCTTTCTCTTTACTGCATTTCTGTGCAGAGCCATGTAGCTAATAGGATCCAGCTATGTTTGTAGGTAGGATCTCACTCCAGGTGACAGCGCCTTGAGTGAGTTTTCCTGAAGCACAGGACAAACCTAGAGGGTTTATAACAAAATCCATGAGTTCAAATTCTTGTACTGGCATCTGAAGAAACGGCTCTAACAGAAAAGTGACTGTTGTGTAAGCATGAGGACCTGAATCTGATACTGAAAACTCAAATCAGAAAGGCCTGATATGGTGGTGTATGCCTGTAATCCCAATAGTGGGAGAGTGGAACCAGGTAGATCCCTGGGGACTTGTTGTTCAGCCACCTTGACCTAATTGTTTAATTCTAGGTCAGTGAGAGATCCTGCTTCAAAAAATAATGTGGATGGTGCTTGAGGAAGAATACCCATGGTTGAACTCTGGCTGCCACTTACATGTATAATGTGTACCTACCTGTCCACACACACACAGTCTCAGTTTCCTTCTCAGTAAGATGCAAACCATAATGGAGCCTAAGCTATACAAAGAGTTCAATGAGAAAACAACTTTGAGTAATCTGTTAAGCAGTGTCAGCTATAATTTTTACATCAAGATAAAATTTTTTAAGAATTTTTAAAGTGTGTGTGTGTGTATGTATGAGAGAAAGGGAGAAAGAGAGAAAGAGAGAGAGAGAGAGAGAGAGAGAGAGAGAGAGAGAGAGAGAGAGAGAGAGAGAGAGAGACAGAAAAAGAGAGACAGAGAGACAAAGACAGAGACAGAGAGAGACAGAGAGAGATTAGTGCTCCAGGAGTCGAGAGTCCAGAAGAAGGTATAAGACCCTAGTTGCAGATGGTTTGCAGATGATTTGTGGGTTTCCTTGGAGTGGAATTGGATCCTTTGCTAGAGCAGTACATGCTTGCAACTGCTGAGTTACCTCTCCAGCCTCTGGAAAAGCTTTTGAAATGATCAGAGCCAGCAGCATCATGCTTGTGAACCTGTCGTTTCAGAGGATAAAGATGAAGACATGAACATCGCAGGAAATGCAGACAGGAAGAACAATATCGCAATGAGATTATCCAACTCATCATCTACTTCTACTCCGTGAAGAAAACACAGACATTTTATAGATCATGACCAGATTAATCAGATTAATTAATTATTCATCTAGTCACACTCAGAACTGCGTAGTTTCTAATATAGTCCAGGCCCAATTTATGAGAGAAAATTAGTCTTGAAAGGTGAAATTTAGGCAAACCCAACCAAATAAAAGGGCATTTAGAGGGTAATATATTTGATTTTATAGTGATGTTCTATTGCTTTAATTCTTAAAAATTGATACCAACTTGGTTGAATCCAACTAGGAGTTCCCCTTGACCTAGCTGCAAGCAGAATCCTTGTTAGAAGGCAGAAAGCAGCTTGCTAACACCAATATGAGTTTTTCTATTTTGTATAACTCATCTTAGTTAAATTCAAACTACAGCATGTTCTTCTATAGATTACAATACTGAGAACAATAATTATAATGGATAACACATTACTGCATAAGGTCAGAGAGGTTTTATATCTATTTTATTCAATATCTGAATCCCCATGTACCAGTTCTTCATACACATTATTAAGAAAATGCCTTGGTGTTACATAATGGATTTAGTGTTGGATTCTATGACTATATAAAAAAAAGGCTTCTAAGATAGTACTAGCCATAAAGTAGGCAAGAAAATGAGTAAATAAAACAAAGTAAAAGAAACAGATCTGAAGTAAAGGGAGTTGTACCCTTACCTTCATAGTTTTGTGGGTAGATGATCAGAGTCTTTAGGTCTTTAGGAGTTTTGCAGGTGAACATGGGTTGGATTTGGCATTCTAGACAAACCACTAAAATGAATGGGCTTATGGAACATCAAAATCCTTTCAATGTTTTCACATAATGTGTGATGATTACAGGCTGTGGTTTTAAAGATTAAGATAGTAGGTGAGATACCTCTGTGGTTAAAGAGTAGTGACCCCTCACTACTCAAGTTCACGTCCTAGCATCTGTGATGGCTAGCTCACAGCTACCTGTACCTCCATCTCTATGGCATCTGACTCTTGCTTCTCACTTCTACAACCACTCCTCTTATATGTACAAACCCCAACTCTTCCAACTCTTTCCCACATACATAGAGATATAGAGAGATAGAGGAAGAGACAGAGATGAGAAAGAGACAGAGATAGAGATATGTAATTTTAAAAATAAGTTTTAATTTTAACAATATTAATATTAAAATGAAATGAAACATAAAGATTGAGAGAGTAAAGGTCAATAGACTGGTCACAAATAGCCTTAAATCTTTGAGAAGCATACTCCTTTAATTTTGTGGACAAAAGGGAATCATTTTGCCTTAAAATAAATCACTTAGCAATAGATAGATATGTGATTTTCTAGATGGTAGTAGCATTGGAGGAAACATGGAAGAGATCAATGTATAGATTTTATCACTGAGTGTAGAAACAAAACATGAGTTAAGACTTAGTTAAGGTGACACTTTGGAGAGATTTTATAAGGTGCAAGAAAAAAACTATACTGACAAGAAAGTAGAAAGCAAAGAAAATGAAATCAGGTGTATTTTCTATAGTAAAAGATGAATGAGAGAACCATTCATCAGAAATGTAAGTCCAATTTAAAAAAACCATGATTTTCAAAAACACGTGCCTACTGTATATGTGTATATCTGTGTATTTATCTGTGTATTCACATGTATTGATAGATAGATAGAGATATATCCATGTCATATATATATATATATATATATATATATATATATATACATATATTTATTCATTGATGGATAGATAGATAGATAGATAGATAGCACATTTGTTGTATACATACATAGATTCACATATATTTATTTACAAATAGATGGATAGATAGATGGTTTTTTTGGTCCAAAGAGAAGTCTGAGCTAATGATCTATCTTCAGAAATTAGCCAAAAATAGTATAAAACTAGGAGAGAAGAGATATGAGACTCAACCTCAGGTTTGTCAGGATAGAAGATTCTAGTTTTAAAGATGGAGTCAGTGTTTTTACAAGATAACTCACTGACTTTAGAGATCAGGTTACAACTTTTGTGTGTTTGCCAACTACATTAATAGTACTGAGGTAAGTCTTTACCAAGGTTTAATGAACAAATTCGAATTGTTTTCAACCTGTATCAGAATACATATATTAGTGTCCTTAGAAAAATAGTAATAGTTAAATAACGTGAGACGGTCAATGGAGTCACCTCTAAATCTTTGGCTCTTTTTTTGGCAGACTGGGATATGCTTTAGTGCATGTGTGGCTATTGGTCAATTTAGAGACTAAGTTGTCAAGTTTTAGTTAAACTAACTCTGTCAAAGTGGAAAACAGCTTATTTTTTTCTAACAAATAATATCGTTCAAAATCAGCAAAAAAGGTAGCAGGAATTAGGTGACAGTAGGAAAAGTACAAAGCTGTCACTTCCACTCACAGAGTCGACATTTACACTATGAGTTAAAATGTGAAGAATTGTCTAGATCTTCCAATATCTCTTCTGCAACAAGTTTGAAAAATCAAGAAAAATTACTTGAAAGATGAATTTATCACCCACTGTCATAATAACAAACTCCAAATGGAAAATATGTCTTGAAATATTAGCTAATCATCTTTTTAAAATAATGTTTTAGTTCATTATTTTGTTTCTCTGACTTTGTATTTTGTGGATATGTGCACCCCATATTGAGAGACTATGAATAAAATTGTTGAATAAAGTATGCATATGGAATGTGAGGGGGTTTGCTATTTGGAGTTTTATTTCAGATGCGAATAAATTATTGACAAATGTGAAGGGTACTGTATTAAAGGGTAGAAGAATTTTTGAGTTGGGCTGAGGTGAAACAGAAGGGATTACCAGTGGTTACAATGCTTTCTTTCTCTTTGCTCCTGAGAAAGCAACGTCTTATATTTATCTGAGAAATGCATCCCTGAAAGGAAAACCACTGTCTCCTCATCACACTATTGATTGCATTATTGAAATTTAATCTCTGGGCCATAGCAGGGTACAGAGGCAAGAGAAGAAATTTCAGCAATGTGATGATTTTATTAAATGCCGGAGAGACTTCGTGCCAGAAATTAAAAGTGCAATCATTGTTCCTAGTTTCACAGATCATTAAGCAAACAACCTGTTTCTGTTTGGACTATTTTATTTGATTCAGGTAACATAAAAGACTTTCATAACAAGAAATCCATGAAGAAAACTTGACTTATCCCATATTTGTCAATATGCCTCTACTTAATCATGTTCATGTTCATATGACTAATACTGCTATATACTTCAAGCTGTGACTTTTATGGCAGAATATTGGTCATCCTTATCATTCATGAATCTCCCTGTTC
This sequence comes from Arvicanthis niloticus, assembly GCF_011762505.2. Taxonomy (NCBI): domain Eukaryota; kingdom Metazoa; phylum Chordata; class Mammalia; order Rodentia; family Muridae; genus Arvicanthis; species Arvicanthis niloticus. The sequence continues at coordinate 119,913,423 of NC_047661.1, forward strand.
TGCTTATCCCTGATGGGTCTGAGTGATCAGAGAGCATTGTCTTGACTGGAATTTCAGTTAAAGGTTTATAGAATACATACAAAATAGAAACTGTAGTGCATGCAAACTTCATTTACTTTCAGTGCTCGATTTGCTTGGCATATTGCAATTCCCAGAGCTAAGGTAAAAGAGTGTCAATACAATCCATATGAACAAAGATCAGACTGTACAGGATTTTGCTGCATATATACATAGATGCATATATGTTAGATAAAAATAATCATGATATCATGTCCAAAGAATATGACTTAGAGGTGACAAACTTGGCTTTCCTTTAAAAATATGAGTAATTATTACATACTTTTTAGAAAATATAGAACATAAAAAACTAGATATAAAAAGAATAACATTTGCATGGAGTATGGTATATTATAACCACATCATTGGGAATTTAAGGTTTTTGGTCACTAAGCAAAAAATGAGTAAATTCTAATGTGAAGAAGGAGATTCCTGGTGGACCTGATTTGGGGGTTTTGTTTGTTTATTTTTAATGGTACATGAAGCTAAGCAGGTTGGTGATGCTTAGAAAAAGCATAAACATAGGAATGTTGAGAAATTGCCTTCACTCCTCATTGTAATAATTAACTACATCATCAAGCAGTTGCAGGAAAATATAATTACCATAGGAATTGAGATTTGTATCTAGCCATAAAATTTCTTAACTTGCTTCTCAGCTGGCTCAAGAAATTGAGGGAAGCCGTGTGTTTAAGGAAAGGATGAGTAACCCACATGCACTCTGCCCTTGGCTTTCCCTCGGACCTGAGTTCCTCTAGGCAGGTCCAACAGTGCATGACAAAAATATGAAGAAATTATTCAGGAAGAACCCCAGCTGCCCAACAAAAATGCAGAAATTCAGAAATCATGCACACGTACTCATACTTATCTAGGAGAATTAAAATGGCTGATTTAATGAAGACCACTTTGAAGACGCCATGCTTCATGTTAGGGACATCAAACAGAAGCAAGAAGAAGAAGGCACTCACTCTGTGCCCTTCTGATTCAGAGTGAGTCTAGGAGATATATAGAAGGTTTATTTACATTACACCCAAAGTCTATCTCGACCCAAGTGGATCATTGGAAGGCCTCTTAGGTGTATTCGTGCCCATAATCTGGAGACAGTTTTGTGCATCTGTGGGAAAAATTGCCACAGGTATAGATCAATCATAATCAACTGGCAATAAATCTGGTCTTGAGTCTCCCTTGGACAACTTTTATAAAGAAAGTTAGCTGTGATTCTCCTCAATTTAAGATATGGCCCGTTTTTCACCTCGTAACTGTCATTCTTTTGAACTCTACCAACAGTCCCTACACAGTATCACTTATATTTAAAATCAAACCATCTACATTGTGTGTTTCATAGCCTCTTTTGAGACACTGACTGTTACCTTGTGGGCTTTGAATCCTAAGTATTGCTTCTGGAGCCCTGTGTTAATACATCCCTGTCTTAAGACATCTCTCCCCATCTTCCCAACATCTGTGGCCCCTTCTTCGGTACCTTTTGTTTGCATCACCATAAAATATCACATAAAAGGTTTTCAGTTTTTCTTTTTTTTAACATTTTCCTGTGTATGTAATTTGCATGTGTGCATCTCTACATGTGTTTGGGTCCACATGTGTGGCAATACAGGTGTGCTCATGCTTACTCAGACCTGATGCTGATGTTAGGGATCATCTTTGGTCATTCTTCCTTTTGCTTTGAGGCAGAGCCACTTCTTCAAAGCCAGAGCTTGCTAATGGAGCTGGTCTCACAGGCCAGCATGCCCAAGGACCTGTTTTCTCCAACTCTGATGATGGAATTACTGTGAGCTTCTACAACTGCCAGGCACCTATGTGATTTCTGAAGACCTAAACTCCAGTTCTCATGCTAATGAAGCAAGGATTTTAACTGAGTCTCTCCTCAGCCTGTCTGTCTTCCTTTGTTTAAATAGTTCTCTGAATTCTGTATACTTCCATTTCTTAGGCCTATTCCACTTGGCCCCTCATTGAGACAATGTAATGCTGGTTAGAAATGCCTCTTTCTTACACAGGGCTTGTGAGAAAGTTCTTGATTTCACACCTCAAATCCTGATACTGAGCTTTCCTCTTAGACTTTACTAAAGCTCTGTGTTGGAGCACACGCTAGCATTTGGATTTTGAGTATGTTTAGAATAGTGGTTTTTCAAATAGATACATACGGTAATCCAGTTCTATTAATTTAAGCATCTAAAATGTTGCCTATGGTTTGTTAAAATAGAACAATTCATGCAATTAATGTTATAGATGTAATTGCTAAGACTCTATATATCAGGAAGCAGGTGGCTGGAGGAGAGGGAAGAGATATAGAGCTCTGGTTGTCTTTTGTGGAAGACGAAGAAAAAAGAAGAAAAACAAACAGACGTTTCCATCATTGTTGACAGCCTTTTATGAGTATAAAATAATTAGTGGAGATGTGCCCAATTTCAGGCTCCTGGTGCCTCTGCCTCTTTGCTTCTAAATTGTTAACTCCTCCACACTCCCCATGTTACTCCTCAGGCTGTTACCTTGAAACAGAAGGAAAAGTGGCCAAGGCTACTTGAAGCAAATCCTTCTTGGGAGCAGCATGCATGTTCTTGATGCCACCATCAAAAAGAGAAAGGCAAAAAAAATAAGGTTCAGTGGAGAACATTGCTAACAGTTCCTCTCAGGAGGCATGGAGGATGCAGCCATCTAGCTAAGGACAGCTCTTGATGATACGCATAGCAGTTCCTGGATGTGGTAGTAGAGTATATACTTCTCTGGGAATCAAAACAGAACCTAATTATGAGTGAAACCCAGTTACTTTCCCCTGGTGACCTGGTCCCATTATTGACTGTGACTCTCTTTCTTGCTATCCATTAGGACTTTTGGAAACCAGCTGAACAATAAGAGTTTTGTGAGCTCCCAAAATTACAATAGAGTTGGCATGTCTGCACTTCCGTCTTCCTGTAACAATGCATTTTATTGTTTGGAGAAAGTAGAGGCAAGCCCACTTGAAACCAGGGTGGTGAAAGCTTTTAGTGATCTTGTGGTTATATGTGAATGGACATTTGGCAAATTCCATTACTGAAATACTTTGGGTGGGGTAGGAGGAATCCAGCTCACTTCTCTCTGTCTTCTGCCCTCCTTTCTGCTCTTCTCTCCCATAACTACATTCATTTTTTTCTGTGTGTGCCTCTATCCTTCCCCGTCAAGTACAAAATACCAGGAGGATGTTCTGTCATTTGGCAGAGTCACTTGCCTTTTTATAGACAGGTGTCCAGTCAATGAAGGGACAGATGCCTCTTGAGTTCTCTATCAGTACCTCCAATGTGATCTCCCACAGAACCCCAAGGCAGCAATTTGTTAATACTAAGTAGCCAATATCTAACCTGGCCAACCTTAAAATGTTTTGGATAAGAAATCAAAGCTGAAGCTGTTACATCACATCTGTAGCCTGTCTCCACCCGTAGTCAGAAGGTAACTGTGGTCTGTGCAGTAAAAACCTAAGGGCCATGTAGCTGAGTCAAAATCAATAGTCTTCAATTCAGCACAAAGCTTGAAAAGTCTGAGGTGTGTTCTATAATCTGTGTAAGATCTTATTCCTTACAGTTTGCAGGAGTACCTGGCTCTAAAACATTTCAAAGAATATGTTATCAGTCTATGTGTTCCCTGAAGCACTAGTCTCTATAATGTTATTCCAAATGAGTGTGATAGTCATGATGTTGGTGGTGTTATGGTATGAGGATGGTAGCCATGTTTATTCTCATGGTGGTGGTGTTGTGATGATGGTGTGGTGTGATGGTGGTGTGGTGATGGTAATGGTGGTGGTTATGGTGATGTTGGGAATGGTATGGTGATGTGTTGATGGTAGTGATGTTGATAGAAGTGATGGTGATGGTTATCTGTAACTGTGCGGTGGTGTGCGGGTATGTTAATGGTGATGACAGTGATGATGGGGGTGATGCATTGGTACAATTATGGTAATTGTGGTAAGAGTGGTGGAGTGTGCATATACTTCCGTGTATGCATGTGTGCATGTGAGCCCACACACATGCATGTATGTGTGTTGTATGTGTGCGGTGTGAGTGACTATCTATTGCAAACTTTTTCTTCACCTAGGAAGTTCTTGGCAGAAATTTTAAATGGAAGGGCTATAAACTAATAAATGTGCTTTGAACAGTGCCAGCTTTACAGTCGAGAGAGGGCAGTTCATGGTACTATTAAGGATAACAAGAAGAAGAATTCTCTGATGGGAACTCTAATAAATGTAGTAGCATGCTGTAATAAAGAGCACTAGAAAATGGATGAGGTCTAACAAAATTATTCATAAAGAGAAATGGAAAAGGATGCCATGCTGAGCGGTTCCATGCAGTTATATAGACACTAACAAGGTTATCCCTGGAAGCTGAGTGCTAGTACATTCACATATGTTGTCTAACTAGCACAAAGAGAGACTGTTTTTATCTCGAAGAACAGGAGAGCCTGGAGTTAGAGGTGTGCTAAATCTTGCTCCTGATTTTTAATAATTCAGAGCCAAATAGCAATAATGGCTCACGTAGGGTCGGTTTAATGAACAAAGCAACCTCACTTCAGGTTGTTCGATGCAAGGCTCTCCGCCGAGTTGCTAACTGGTGTACTTTACAGCTATCTCCAGGGTTCTTTTTGATATGATATTATCCTCCTCACACACTGTGCTTTCTATACACCAAAATATAATGTGAAACCACGAGCGAGGGATGAAAACCCTGAAAGAATGTTCAAATGAGCCAGTGAATTCCTGCTCTGGAGGTACGGCGATGTCAGAAAAACAGGCGGACGCCCTGCTTACGCACTCGTCAGAGTCCTTAGGATTCACTCTCATTCACTGAGCTTGTTAAGGAGCTGGGAGCATCTTTGGAGCTAACGAGAGAAATTCACCCACAACATTTCTATTATCTCACGCTGATCATCAACCCTTGGCCGGCAAAACACACAGATAACCTGACTTGCAACCAATTCAACGAATGCATTGATGAGTTGTCGTGTCTCTGACATACCAGGTCCTCTATTTCTGTAAATTTTCTTCTTATGATAAATTTAAATGCTGCTTTTATGACACCAGTGAGTTTAACATTCAGCCCATAGGAAAAAAAATTCATGGTGGAGATTTGGAGAATTTGAACTTTTCTGTTGTTGTTAATACTCAAGTCAAGACATGGGTGTGAGGACAAGTGACCCAATCTTAAGCCAGTCAAAATCATTCAAAGTCAGTTGACCCTAAGGGATTCTAGACTCCATTTTAATTGAAACCCAGAGTCAGTCCTTCATGACAGGTGGCTAGAATGTTCACAGACATCCTTTGCCAAAGTGTACAGCTTTGAACATACAATATTCTGCACTGGCTGAGCCTCATGGACTGAAAATGTTCCTTGGACCTAATTGATATTTGGTGATGAAATAATGAGTAACATGTACACTGTTCCATGATCTACCTTCAAACTATACCATTTTTCTCCTTTCTCTGTTGCCTGGCATCTCAAATCACAAACACTTAGAAGAAGCAGATAGATATAAGAAAGTAGGATTCTCTTGGCCACTGCTCTTCAGACCTGGGATCAGAGAGGCCTGCCTTGGCAGTCAGCTCCTCCTAGATGTCACAAAGCACCAAGAAATATCCACCAAGAAATATCTGGTTGAAATAGCTTCAACCAGAAGGGAGAGTCAGGAACATCTACCGCTCTCTAGGACTTCTTTCCTGAATTTACTTCATGAGGCTCAGTGTGACGTAGGCCATGTTCTGCCTCATGAGCTGCTAGTACAATATTGGTCTGTGAACTGGTTCTCTGGGCTTTTTTCCCCATCCATGGATGCAGTGTAGGTGTTCTTGAAGCCTTCTCACAGTGACTGTAGAATAAACATAAAACATGTAGGAAGAGGAAGAGTGAGAAGAGTGAGAGCTGGCCGTTAAAACTGAGAAACTCAGTGATTGTTCAAACACTGGTCTTGTCTTCTCCAGAAAGAGCCCTGCCCAGCACATTCTGATAAAGAAGGTCACAACCTTAATACTGACAGTGAGACAGGTTAAATCCCTTCCCCAGTATCATTAACTAAAATAGTATTCCAGAGCTAGCTAGAAAATTTACTACCTCTAAGAAAAGAAATCACATGCTGCACCTAATTTGAGCCTTAAAACACTATAGAATATGTATTGTCAATCTTATTTTATTTCAGAGGTGAGAAGACCAAGGTTTATAAACCATGAGATCTGCCACTGAGATCTAAATGATAGAGGAGTTAGAAGGCCTTCTCTTTCCAGTTGCATAAATTCTACCACTAGTGCATATACAATAACGCCCCCCGCCCTTATCAGAGAGGGTATAGTGTAAGATTCCAGGGGATGCTTAAAACTTAAAGTTAGTACTGTTTTATATATTGCAGTTTTTCTCTCTCTCTCTCTAGCTATATACATACACGATAAATTTTAATTTATAAATAAGAAATAATAAATTAATAATAATAGAGTAAAATCCTCTAACACAGTGACAGTTTCTCTCTTCACCTATATGCGGTATGTATATAACACTTTTGGGTAACAGTTGAGTCATGTAATAGAAACCACAGAAATGGAAGCCATGTATTAAGGAAACCCACTGTAGATCATTTGTCAGATATTAACAAGTATTGTTGTTTTGTCTCCATGGAAATATTGGGAACCAGAACTGAGTAGAGGCAGAGGCAAGTGAGAAATGTGGGTGGATTGTGTGGTGCCAAGCAGCCATGAGGGGAGGTCTGGTTCTATTTCCAGCTATGGGAAGCTGGTGCACCAGGCCTTTGGGAAGAAGTAGGCAGTAAATATCCCTAATAGAGAAGAGAAGAAAAGAGAGCAAAGGAGTTTATACAAGCTCTAAAGACCAGCTCCTCCTTCACAACTTTGCCTTGGGGAGTAATTCAATAAGAACCGATTAGTACAGGCCTTAATGCTTCCCACTTGAAAGTGAGTTAAGACTTACTGAGGGGAGACTAATGCAGGCTAGTCTTCTCTGAGATTCAGTGCTATTTCACAGGTTCCTGATCCCCAGTGTCCCTGGATTACAAAAGGGAGACAGGAAGCATGGCGGACCCGTGATGCACAATCTCCTGGAAAGAATGTACGAAGACAATGAGTATTAGAGAAAGAATAAACCTGAGAAATTCCAGGAAATGTTTCAAAGACAGTTTATCAATTGTTACCAGTAGGAAATGCCATGGGAAATGTCAAAGTAACTGTTTATATGGTGGAAAATCAATTTTGAAAAATGTAAGCAATGGTCACAGTGGGGCCTTTGCTATGCTTGGAAATAAGCCTCTCTCAAGTAGGACATCCTTATTTTCTTTCATTTCAATAAAGTTCGCTTTCATAAGCCATAAAAATATTTATTGAATTCAACTGTTCCTTACCTGTTTCTTAAATCTAACCATAGTCATAGGTAGGAAAATCTTGTTGGTCAGGGAATACGCATAATCTTTAGTGTCAGTGGAGGTCACCACTTCCTGATACACACTAGGGGGAGGTGGGTCACAAGAACAAAAGTGCCCAAAAGACCTATGGCCTTGTTCTCCATGCTGCCTTTACCCTATCTGTTGCCAGCTATGTTTTATTTGAGAAGCAGATTTATATTCCAGAATGCAGAATACACTCATGTCATGAACTTATTTTGATCACTGAAGTTAGACCATTTACACTGCATCTGAATATAGTTTTGTACTTACTTCTAGTCTTGAAAGAAATCACCTCAGTAAAACGGTTTAACCTTACATTCTGCGGGAGCCAGTGTAGAGTAGACTTGAACTCTTCAAGTTCAGATAAGATTGATTGTCAAGATCAACAGTGTATATATGTGTGTTATACATGTTAATACCAATATGTACATATACATGTGGGTACACAAGCACATGTGTGTCTTTGCATGTACAGGCCAAGGTCAGCATTGAATGCATTCCTCCGTCTCTTTCTTCCTTATTTTTTGAGACACAATCTCTCTTAGAACTTGAGTTCATATTGACTTGAGTTGTGTAGCCAAAGAGCTCCAGGAAACGCCCTGTTTCTCAGATCATCCCAGCAAGATAGCAGCTAGTGGCTCTAGTTTTAAGATGGATGCTGGAGATTCTGACTCAGGTCTTCATTTTGCATGACAGGAACTTTACTGAATGAGCCATCTTCTAAGCCCTTCAGTGTCTACACACATGTACGTATTCATAAGATGGAGAAGTCAGCTTCGTTCTTTATTACCTGTGAAATGCTGTCACCTTCTAAAGAATGGCCATCCTTTAAGCTTCTTTTACAAGATTAGAAGGGCACTTTTTTTCAGTTTGTGGGGGATTAGCTCAGCACTTACCTTATCATTGAACAGCATGTGATGCTGAGATTTTTGTTCCAGCAGGACATTTTAGCAATGGTCGTTAAGAACTGGTTGCTGTAGCTGATCAGTGAGTAATTTCACAGGAGGCTAAGAAATTTGGGACTGTTTTACCTTCCTGATTTTGAGTAGGATATGCAACAAAAGAAGAAACCTATACATTGAAAAAAAAACTATAGCTAAGTGACTTATTCCATGGCTGACATATCTGTGGCAGCCCCAGGCTCACAGAGGCCAGTGAGTATGAAGATGTTCCTGAAGATATCCGGTGACCATTTCAGCAGGTTCTTTATAATGTTCCCACTCTGGGGCAAGCATTGTTCTGGCCTTCCTCATAGCAGAGGAAGCAAACAAATAGCATTTGTAGGTAGATGGGGATGAACAGCCAGATAAGGCGCAGAAGGCCCAAGCAGGGCAGCTAGGCCAAGGTGCCTCAGCACACGGGATCAATTCATAAATGTCTCCTGAGAGGAAGGAATGAGGATAGAATCATAGTCATGGCAGAACAAAGCAATCGCATGAACAAGCAACCGGGAAACATCAATGAAAACACTGGAAATTGTCTGTAAATAGTACAGCCAGGCAAAGGGAATTTTGTAAAGGCAAAGAAAAGAGTGGCCTTGAACCGCAGATACCACATGAGGACGGAAAATGTGATTCACCTTCAGGCACTTCCTTCTCAAATGATTGCACTGAGCGAAGATTTGACAAATTCAAAGACATTTAACACGGACACTGGAGTATTCACTCTGGATCGGTGTGCACACATCCACCACTGGCTTTCAGTTTCTTAAATGTGTCCAGTTAATTACATTTTAACTCAATTTCAATAGACAAGAAAAGGATCCAGGACAAAGAAGCACAGAAGGTCTTTTAAAAAAGCACAAGAAATGTAATAGTTTCCAATTTTGACACCAGCATTGCTAAACAACCCGCTAAGTACAACCTTCAGCCTCTGAAAATGAGCAGGATGGATTAAAGAGAGAAGACAGAGCCCCCTCCAATCTTAAGGTGCACAACAGTTGCAAATGCTTGGCCAAAGCCATGGAAGACTGAGCTTCTGCTATGAGTGGACCCTGCAGCCCTTCTTACAGATGTGGCTCAGAGTTGCAGGCAAAAGAAGATCTAGGAGGAAAAGCTCAAGGAACAGCTGGAGGAGCTTTTCCCATTTGAAAAGTTCATTTACTTATCTTCAGACATATAAAAACCTAAATATTAAAATCTCTGAGAAAGAAGAGATGGGCGAGACACATGGAAGTAGAAAAGGGAAGAGAGGAAAAGAACAGAGACAGAGGAGGTGAAGAGAAAGATAATAAAGGAGGCAGGGAAATAAGGTGAGAGAGAACAGGAGAGAGAGAGAGAGAGAGAGAGAGAGAGAGAGAGAGAGAGAGAGAGAGAGAGAACACTGACATTTGAATAGAATTTAAAAAACACAACTGAAGCATCTATAACATTACCACATGATCTTTTTATTGTGCAAGGTACAGACACTAGTTTGTGTGTGTGTGTCTGTGTGTGTGTGTCTCTCTCTCTGTGTGTGTGTGTGTGTGTAGATAGATGGATAAACATATAGATGAATAGACTTAGGCCTCTGAATATACATATATATATATATACATATTTTTCTAAGCAGTGTACCTGACACATAGTAGTCTCTCAGTAAATATGTTCTGAAGATATTGATTTTGCTCAATCTATTTCCCACTTCCTTTGTAACAATCCCTAATAATCTTCATAATGAATCTAAATCAATAGTAATACAAGTGTGGAATTCAGTATTTGGAGAAACCCAGGTAATCCTTCATTCTGTCCATGCATAAATATCAATTGCATTTTTGCAGTTTGCTTCAATGTTTAGATGAGGCAAGTATAATCCTGGCTGTGCAGATGATAAAATACATCTAAGATGACATTAAAAATCATCATGACCATCCTTTTCAGTATCATTATTATCCTAGCTACTAACAATCGAGAATTTCCTAAATGCCAAGCCTCCTAGCATTTTCTCTGTATTAATTCATTTAATCTTTCCAGCAAAATTGTAAATAGGCAGTGCTATTTTCCCCAGACTCCCAAGACCCTAAGAAATGCATAAATGTAAAAAGTTAATTTCAATGCAATGTGATGTTGTTATGAATTATATGTGATGTTTAAAATAATGCCTACGAGCAGCTTTCAGTGCTAATATGCAAAGTAAATTAAGATTCCTCTTTTCCCACAAACCCCTTGCTATTGCAGAAAGAGAGAGAGAAATCTAAAAGTCTTTAAATATTTTTATTTTCAATTTTGTCTCTTACTTTTCTAACTTTTCAAGGACAGAGTCACCAGTGGTAATGGTTACAATTGCTTCGTATAAGTGATGTTTGAGAAGTTATTTGTTCAGATAGAGAAGGTAATACAGATGCTGTGATGTGATCCGGCGCCTTCCAGAATAAGGGGAAAGGGCATACCAATTGAGACGTAAGCAAAGGAGCTCTCCTTGGGAATTTAAAGCCCTGTTTCATTTTCTGACCTCACTACATAGACTTTCACACCATCCAGGGCTGCCATTGGATAATAACTGTGTCCAATAACCCCAGGGACCCAACCAATTTATCATGGACGCTGCTGGAGAGATTTTCGGTTTCTTGCACCCCAGTCTTAGGCTGTGGGGTCTAGGGAAGCCAAAGGGTTGCTAATTGCCATGTTAAATTCTCCTGGCCTCAGCTATTCTCTCCCTTGTGTCTCTCAATCTCTCAGTCCAATTGGGGACGTCTGCGGGAATTTATCCGCACGCCAGGAGCTCAAAAAGCATTTACTGCTAGCCTGTGTGTATCAGCAGAGGAGAAAGGTGGTTTCCGTCAGGGTGGTTGTGCTCTGCATTTTATGATGCCATTTCATAATGGGAGGTTGCAATCTTCTGCTGACTGTAAGATAAAAGGGGAAGGAATTCACAACAACTTGTGTTTGGGGAAATGTTTTCTTGAATTTAAGGTTATCTATCATGATAACAGTTATTACTAATATTCTTATCTGATGTTATCTAAATAAAGTCCATTAACTGACTTTACATTGCTGGGCCCCATTGCTCTAACTTTATATAGCTGTTCAAAATAATAATTCTAGAATTGATTTCTACTCCATCTTTGCTTAAAGATCCCTTGACATCTGTACTGGATTTCTAGAGTTTAAGATATTTGTGACACTGAATAGAGGCTTGAAGAAGATATTATGTCAACAGAATCTGTAAATGCCCTCTTGTATGCAGGAATTTAGACAATTTAATTATATGAATACACAATAGGGTATCTACAAACTTAAAATTTCTTCAAGATGTATTGTATATACTCCCAATCTTTTCCCAAACTCATCTTGTAAATATGGAAAAATCTGTTTAAAAAATAATTGTGCATGATAACACTCTGACCCTACCTCTTAAGTGACCTAAAGCAAACATAAAAATACATTTTTTCTATAGCACATTCATACATGAATCACTACAATTCTGTTTACTGATATCTATTTGACAAGTAGATTCATTGTATCAAAGTGAAGAGAATGATGATATTTTTTGCCAAAAGCGAGGTCATATTAATAACTCTCATCTCTAGGCAGTAGTAGGAGAGGCAATGAAATGATGTTTGGTGCATTTGAATATTGCGTATGACTGATATAACAGAAGTGTGCTCATGTAATCCAGCCACAATGAAGGAATGTCCCAAGGGGACTTGGTTTGGCTCTTGGTGAGTATGTTCTCCAAATTGAGGAATGGAGGCTATTGTCCACAATCACTAAAGGGTTAGAGACCTGTAGCTCGTTCCCAAACCAGCTGTACTTTGTTCACATTCCTTTGTGTTCCTCCCTTTCAAGATGTAATTAAGATCCCAGTCTTTTCAGGGGAAATCTAATGTGCTAGAAAGAAGACCAGCTTTGAGTTGAAGATAACTCAGTTGTGGTATGTTTTCCACCACAAATAAGGTATAAGATCCTGGACTAACTCATGAATATTTTGGAGATGTAGATTCTCTGGCTGAAGTAATGAAAATAAGATAGCCTATGCTTTCAAAGTCATTTGTGAGAACTGTATAAAAACTTAATGGATAAACTACCTATATTTTGTATATGAAGGGTCCCCAAAGACTCACTTGTTAAAACCATGCTTGTCAGCCTGTGGTGCTATTGGGAGATGGTGACACTCTTTCCAGTTGATGTCTAGAAGACAGATACTAGATTATTGAGAATGTGCCCTTGAAAGGGATATTAAGAGTCCAGCCCTTTCTTATTAGCCTACATCTTACTATAGGTCCATCAGGATGGGTACAAGCAAGGGAGAAGGAAGGAGAGGGAACTATCTCTCTAGAATAAGACTTATATTACTTTGGACAAGGATAATCAGGCAGACAGGGAGTATGAAGGGCATACAAAATGGATAGAACATGACATGTTAGTCATTAAAAGTGACATTTCTTTCTTTAAAAAAAAAAGATATATTTGGTTTTTCATTATGTGTCTGTGTCTGTGCACATGAGTGTAGATGCCAGAGGCATTGGGTTCCCTGGATCTAGAATTACAAGAGGCTGTGAGTGGCTCAGCATAAGTGCTTGGAACCAAACTCAGGTCCCCTGTAAAAAGCAATATATGCTCTGTTCCACTGAGCTGTGTCTCTAGGCCCAGGGTGAATTTTTTTTCTCAGCCTTCTTTTGACAAAGGTGTGGAATGTGTCCTTCATTTATTAGCCATAGTATGAAATTATACAGATGCATATTGGCATTATGTCATCGCTATTTGCTGGTCAATATCCTAAGAATGAGATCTCCTAAAACTACAGTAAATCATTCTAAATATACTCATTACCAACTAGAAAACTGTGAATCCGGCCCATGCCAGAAACCTGATCAAAATACTAGTTTTACTCTAAAGTGTGAAGGGGGCAAGACTGGGAAGAGTGAGGCTCTGAGAACTTGGGAATCTCATGGAATTTAGAAGACTCGGGGAGCACTTGAAACTGGAAAGACTCCTTTCCACGAAGTAATTACTAGAGGAGAGGAGACTGGTAGAGATTCCTACAAGTTGGGCAGGAACCTCCAGCCACTTAGCTTTCATGAGATGTCATTATGCTAGTGTGGGCTTTGTAATACTGAAGCTGAGTCAACCATGCTCCTGGAAGCAACTCCCCATTCATATACCCTCACACAGCCCCAGCAAACTCATTGGTTCAGTGAGCTATGTTTGGTAGAATCATTCTTCATATGCCATTGGTTCTCCAACTGGAGTGGACATAAGTTTTTATATCTTCTCATGAAACCACAGAACATCATAGATGTCTCCTTCAGCCTTCAGGAAACTAGAAAACCTCTGAACTTACTCAGAAAGTTCACGTCTTTGTTCCAATATGTCACCTCCCTGGTCCAGGAGTTGAAAATTAACAGCCAATGCAAAAGTGTTATCAAGTGGCAACTGTAAAGGTGCTTAGGCCAACGGGGATCAGTGTGTGGGTAGCTTCAAGCTGCTTGGTTGATTTCTCTTCTGCTTTATGCCATGTGAAGACACAACAGTCTTTCCCTGGAAAGGACACAGTAACAAGAAGCCATCAGGGAAGAAGAAAAGGGTCCATGCTGCAAAAGCAAGTCTGTTAGTATCTTGGCATGTACTTCAAGTCCCCAGAACTATGGAAGCAAATTCTCATTCTTCATAAGTCATCCATTATCATGTTATTTGTTTATTCTTTATTTTAATTTCAGTGGTGTATATGCGCACATGTGTGTGTGTGTGTGTGTGTGTGTGTGTGTGTGTTGTATGTATGTATATGTACTCACATGTGGGAGTAGGAGCCATATGTCAAGGTTAATTTTTTCCTGTCACTCTTTTGACATTATTATTTTATGAGACAGAGTCTCTGAACCTGGAGCTAAAGGAATTCAACAGTTATGTGAGGCCTAGTCAAAGAGCAACAAGTATCTGCCTTCCTAGGGATGGAATCACAGTCTTGCCATGTTTCTATGTGGGTGCTGTACTTTTGAACTCAGGTTCTCATGCTTGCCCCAAAATAATAATATACCTTCCCAGTGGCCAGTCTCCTACTCTGTTACAGCACTGCAAATGGGCTGAGATATTTACTCTCCAGTTTTACTGACTGTGTTTCTCCACATTTCTTGAGGGTTTTAACAAAATGAAGCCAGATAATCAATAATCATAAGTATAACAATAATGTAGGGAAGCAGAAGATAGTACTGCCCTTGAACTGATTCAGTCTGAGGCCTCTGGGTGAGACCCTGAAGTCTATGTGACTTCACAGGATGGATTGTCTCCATGGGTACTTTCACTTCTTTAAAGTAGGAGCATAGGTGACAGAGACCTCAGAGGGCCACTGTGAGGCCTTACTGAATAATTTGAAAGTAAGTGGCCGCATTTCGAGAATGAATGTCAGCTGATACCAGTGTGACTGGCAGCAGTGGTACCTGGGAATAAGGCTTTCATTTAAGTCTCTCAGTATCCAACATCTGGGAATACCAAAGTTCATGGTGGTTAAGAATTTTTAAAATATTATATGACTAAGAAAAGTTGAGTTTTTAAACCAGGCTCATTTGATTCAGTGTTCTACTTTCAGAATACACAATGCTATGACAGTTCTACTGTGATTAGAAGTATACAATGTTATCAAAAGCTAATGAAGTGGGGCACTACCTTTACCAACTGAGACTGTTTGGCAGAATGAGTTAGATCACACTCCAGAGTGGGCTATCTCATTTATTGTGGTTTATTACTTATGACCTACACTGAAGGGGAAAAAAGTAATATAAAATGGGGGCTAGAAAAATATCTCAGTGGTTAAGGGCACTTATTGATCCATTCTGTGAGGCCACACAGACTTCATGGTCTCAACCAGAGGCCTCAAGCTTCATACTGAATTAGTTCAAGGGTGATACCACCTTCTGCTTTCCTACATTATTGTAGAAGATCAGGGTTTTCCCCAGCATCCACATGGTGTCTTAGAACCACCAACTCCAGTTATAGGTAATCCAACATCCTCTTCTGGACTCCTTAGACATCAGTACATGTGATGCACTTATGTGCATTCAGGCAAAACATTCATACATATTTACAAAAAAAAAAGAATCTTCCACATGTGCATTGTGGATGGCGAAGTGTTTCAACAGTAGTTAAGAGGTCTAGCTGCCGTTGCAGAGGACCTGAGTTCAATTCCCAGCACCAGCATGGTAGTTCACAACCACTGACACTCTAGCTCCCTGGGATCCAGTGTTTTCTTCTGGCCTTCTTGGCTACTGCATGCTACGCAAACATACATGTATAAAAAACATCAATACACAACATAAAAATAAATACAACTCTCCCTCTAATAAAACAAAATATACAATGAGTTACTTGATTTGCCATTTTTTAACATCCAAAGTAATTTTATATGTGTAACTAGCAGAGCACTCAACATGTCTTTTTACAAAGACTGCATTTTGTTTAAGTCGTACCCACAGTGAGCAGGGAACAGTTTAGGGACAGAAATGAAGCTTCCCAAGGCCAAGAGACACAAATCCTGGACATTAGTAGATGGCCAAGAAATGTCTTTTGTGCAAAACTCTATTGGAAGACACGTATGTGATCTATAATAAAATAGAGTGGGATGAAAAGAATTCTGTTGAGTTAATCTGTCTCTATGAAATACAAGCAGACTGTAGGGAATATCAGAGTCACAGTCAAAAAAAATGCAGTGAGTAGATGTTAGAAGCAAGACCCTAGTTCTGCTATAGGGGGGAAAGTTCATTTTCAGGTACTTTCCTCCATAAAAAGTGCTCTGAGCTAACATTCTAATGGTTTGTGTGAGGGGCAGAATTAAAAAACAATCAATATTTTCATATCAAGAAAAGTTTGGAACTTAAGAGCCTTGGCTATTAAATTTAGACCATACAGGGACTATTCAGCTTCAAAGACAGCCTAGGAGAAATTGGCTGTCGTTGATGTTTCCTATTAAAATGTATCCCATCCATCATCCTAATAGACCAGCCATATGATTTGTCCATCACATTATGAGAACAAAATGCTATCTTGTCTCCTTGATACTATATCTTAAAAAAAAAAAAAAAAGAAAAAAAAGAAAGGAAAGAAGGAAGCAGTGAGGCAGGGGAGAAAGGTTCTTCTACACTGTTTCTTTCCTGATTGTTTTTGTAAAGTTGTTCATAAGACACAAGGTCTGGCATCAGGAGTAATTATACTAAACCATGTAGAAATCCCCGAGGAAGCAGGCAGGGAGGCTAGTGTTTGCTACATTAAAAGTTACAAGAAAAGGACTGAGTCTGGGAGATGTGAAGGTGAATGAATTCTTTTGAGGAAGACCAAATGGACGAGTTGGTCTTACCTGCCTAACAAAGCATCTCTCTGATACTCTGAGATGCAAGTATGATTATGACAGACGTCTGAGAATGCATTCTGCTGACTGACAAAGCTACACACATGACAGGCAGACTGCTGTGTGTGAAGATCATGATCATGTAATCACGTTGGTCTCCAGCTCAGGATCAAGAAGAAAGGACAGTTTGCTCTCTTCAGTGCCAGGGCCAGGTCTCTGCTCCTCTCACTGCTCTCTCTGGAGATGATCAGACATAATTGACACTGTGGAGACTTCACGTAAGAAGAATTATTTTTCAAACAATTATCTGTTTCTCATCTAATTTTGTCAGTGTAAAACACACCATTTTGCTGAATGCATCTGTGATGAAAATTTGTCAGTACCAAAAATCACCACAAAGACAGAGCTCTCAGACGTTACAAGCAAAAATGTCACCAACGTTGCTGAGAACATGTCCATTCCCTAAAGCAACTTTTACTTGATGTTTCAAGAAAGCATATACAGTGGTTCTAAAAAAAATTCTTCATACCAAAATGGATAGAGACACCACTACCTTCAGGAAGTGGTCCCTGCAATAGGTGATAAGCGTTTCTCCTAAACTGAGCTAGCCTCTGTTCTAAACAGGCCAGCAGGTGTGGCCACAATTCAAACAGATGTTTCCACATGTGGGAGCTGAGGTTTGAGGATCTCTCTGATGCCTTCGCCTTCTCCTTTACACCTGTCATTGTGGCCATGCGTGTTCAAGCTCTCCTCTTTATTGCCTCCCTTTAGGGCTCAGCGTGGTAGAGCTGTGGGCTGTGGCATGCTATTTTCTCTCGTGTATTTTTAGATGATTGTTGAAAGCTTTTTTTCATATGTTTTTTGGGACTCTTGATTCAGACTCTGGCCTGTTTTAATGTATGACTTTATAGGAAGGAGGAAAGAGATGAGAGTGGAGAGACAAGAGACAATAGAAGAGAGTAAAGATGAGAGTGAGGGAGGGGAAGGGAGAGAGAGTGAAAGAGGGAGGGTAGGAAAGAGGGAGGAAGGAAGAGAGGGAGGAAGGGAAGAAGGAAGGGAGGGAGCGAGGAGGGAGGGAGGAGGGAAGGAAGGAGGAGGAAGGAGGGAGGAGGGAGGGAGGGAGGATAGTAGAGTAGTAGAGGCCTGAGTTTCAGCAACTTCAGCCACAGGCATTTGACCTCGGCCTGGGTCTGTTTGGACACAGGAAGCTGAGCTGCCCCCCGGAAGACATTGAGGAAACAGAATGTCAAGTCTTATTGTTTAATTAGATCACAAGTTAAATCTCAGTTTTAAAATTCTTTTGGCACATGCCATAATTCTCAGTCTCAGTATCAAACATTTCCTAGCAGTTCTCTATACAAGGCAAATAGCAAGCAAATTCAATATTTGAACCACCTTAGTTACTTTTTTTTTTTTGGAACGTGAGACTCTTAGAGTAAAAAGTTTCGAAGTGTCTAGTGGTTAATTTTTCAAACGTTTTCTGGAAGTGATTGTATCACGTGGATCTCAATGCACCATTCATTTCCAGGCTTCCTTCCTTCAATGTATGTTAAATGTTCTCAACACCTGGAGTCCTGGGTACTCCCTACATTGTGTCTATGCTTGAAGACTTCCTATTTGTATTCATGAACTCTGACCTGATGCTCTCCAGACATAATGCAGAATCAGAGTATCAAAGTTCTAGGACAAAGCTGTTATTTGAGTCAAAGGGTTCTCATCCACTCAGCCCTGGGAGCATGAAAATAAGAGGATCTCTGCAGCTTGCTGGACAGTCAGTCCAGCTAACCCAGTGAGCTCTGGGTTCAATGAGAGACCTTGTCTCAAAAAATAAGATGGGAAGAGAGAAATAGATATCCTCTGGCCTCTGCACATGCAAACAAAA